>NC_092805.1:168494245-168714245 GCF_040954645.1 Diabrotica undecimpunctata
TCGCGGCTTTTTGTTTTGACAGATATTCCGCCCCCATGTATCATAATTAACTTTTCGCATTTGTGGGACTGTCTGGGTGACGTTTCGGTTCTTTCCGAGCCCGCTATCAGGCTTGTGCGGCAGTCATCATTCATTTCTTGTTTGGCTGTTATCCAGTACAACTGATTAATAGATTTACGCTGTGTTTTGCAGTCTTTGTCTTTTTTGAGCAGGAACCAGCGATTCGTGTGCATTTTGAACGAGTGGTTGCATTCAAACGTTTGTTTTCACTATGAGAGAGATTGATGTTTAACTACTATTTTACTATTGAGAAGTACGTAAAATATAACAATGGAATTACTGTTATCTACAATGTGTACAACGGTCTGACTAGGAATACTCAGATTTGCTTTCACGTTGTCAAAGTATATTGAATCCAACACTACTACGAAAAACTTTTATAAACTTTTGACATAATCGAAATATTTTAATTCCTAAAATGTTTTTTGCTTTTCTTTTTAAAATTTTCGTCTACTAAAGGGTAACACGAACGAGAAAAATATTCATTCACCAATCGATAGCGACTCCATTCCACCCAGTTAATAGAGATTAAATAATAATTAGGAAAGTTAATAGGAAGCAGACTGCTCATCTTTTACTCCAGCAGTTTTCCTAGAATCTCCACAAAAACTTTAATTAAGTTGTTGGAAAAAAGCGCCGAGAAAAACTGATAAAGTGCATCTGGTGCATTACTTTTAACTTTTGTTTAGTTTCTGAGAAAGATAATCTGGATTTGACAAAAATAATAAACGTGTCAATAAAGAGTGTCTCTAATCCTAATTTAATGATTCTATAAATAAACAATTTTTTGTATAGTGCAGTTACATATTTAGTGAGAAATATATGAAGATGAATTTCACTTAAAGATAGGTAAGGTAATAGGTATCGAGATTTCAATGCTTTAATAGAGTCACATGTTTTCTTCTTCTAGTTCGATGAGTGTTATTGATCATTGGATGTTGGCTACCATATTCGCTATCGTGACTTAATTGACAGCAGCTCTAAATAATGATGTAGTAGATTTTCCCTACCATTTGTTTATATTTTTCAGCCATGACGTTCTTCTTCTATCAGGACCACGTTTACGTTGGATCTTTCCATGAATGATCAGATATAAAAGTTCATAGTTTTCAGGGTGTCTTAGAATGTGACCGAAGTATTTCAGGAGGTTAATAGATTGATAGGAATGATTAAAGACATTTTACTGAAGACAAGTTGAAAAGGAGTAAAATGTGAAGGCCCTTATGATCAGGCGTGTCATAAGCCTATGAGTATTGATATACTTTGTGTACTTGCTCATACATTGCGGTATTGACTACAGACTGTATGGCTCGTCCAGTATGTCATAGCATGGAGGATAGCGTGCACGTCATTTTTTAAAATGTAAACAATTAAACTCCATGGCCTGACCATATGGCTGGTAAGACTACTATTTTTTCTCATAGCCACATACGCATACGAAACGTGGATCCTCAAAAAGCAGATACATATAAAATAAACACTTTTCAGATGTGTATATACCGCATATTAAGAATACTCTGTGTTGAACATTGAATAAATGTATCAATACCAGAACAACTCAAAATAAAAGAGATTGCTTAAACAAATACAATAGAGAGATATTTGAAATATTTTGGAGACATTGCCAGAAAAACAAGTACGATGGAAAAACTGATAATCGAGTGCAGAGTTAAAAGAAAAAGACCTAGGAGAAGAATTTCAAGTCGTTGAGTGGATCAACAAAAAATACTGACTAACCGAGGGTTATACGAAGCCGAACACTAGCCCAGAATAGTGAAATAAATCTTTTCCAGGATAGGGAAATGTAAAAATTTTAAAAAATTGTCATCACATTCCTATATGTGAAAATGTTAAATTTTCTGAATAAATATGATATCTTAAATAAATGCCAGCATGGGTTTTTTCCTAATAAATCTACAGAGAGTGCTTCTATTTCATTATTTAATTATATCCAAGCTGCTTTGGATCGAAAAAGGTATGTGGGTGCACTCTTTTTTGACTTAACTAAGGCTTTTGACTCTATTGACATTGAAATTATACTGCATAAATTAGAAGCCCTTGGTTTTCGGGGTCATTTCTTGAACTGGTTAAGGTCATACTTACAACATCGTAAATTCCTAGTAAAAGTCGATAATAAGAAGTCATCTGTTTTTAATCTTGATCAAGGTGTACCGCAAGGCTCCGTATTGGGACCCTTGATATTTCTTTTATATGTCAATGATTGGATAAATTTTTTAACTGCAGACCATACAGTTCTTTATGCAGATGATTCAACAATTGTAGTTGACGAGTCAACTGAAGTCGAACTCATTTCAAAAATGAACTTAGTAGCACAGGAATTTACAACCAGGTGTAAAAGGAACTCTTTAATGGTAAATGCAAAGAAAACTATTTGTATGCAGTTCTACTCGCGTTGTAAGCCATCCCATGGTTGTAAAATCACAGTTAGTTCTGAGGAAATACCCTTTAGTGATACAACACTATTTCTTGGTAGCATTCTAGAAAGTAATATGACATCGGATGAAAATGTCACTAAAGTCTGCAAAACAATGAATAAGGGTTACTATGCGATCCTTCAGTTAAAAACCCTATTTAACACCAATCAATTGATAAGTGTGTATTATGCATTGGTTTATTCATATATGGCCTATAATGTTGTCTTATGGGGAAACTCTAGAAACTCTTCTAGAGTTTTATAACTCAAAAGAGAATTCTTAGATTGATATTCTATATTGATAATAGACAATCGTGTCGAAAATATTTTATTGAACACAGGCTGTTGACTTTTCATGCTTTATATATTTATAAGTGTATTATTTACGTCAAAACTAAATTTCAAAATTTTACCCTCAACTCTGACTTTCATAATTACCCGACAAGACACGGGAGGTTGATAAGCGTGTGTAAACACTCCACAACTCTCTTTGAAACTAGCCCTAATTTTGCAGGATCTAAATTTTACAATTGTTTGCCACTTAATATAAGAAATGAAAATAATATTCAAAAATTCAAAAATAAATTAAAAGCATGTTTGATCCAATTGTGCGTTTACAACCTAAATGATTATTTTGACTTAATAAAAGACTACAGGGAATGAGGACCGACGGGTTCAAAGACGCTCTATATCGCATATCTTTTTTTTTTATTTTTTATATTAATCTATATTTTATTGATTTTGTTTTATGTAATTGTCCTATATAATTTGTTGATCATGCTTCATGTACTATATGACTTGTCCTATATCACAATGTGATCTGATGGGATTAATAAATAATATTCTATTCTATTCTATTCTATTCTATAAGGCTAGGACTGCGGAGGAGAAGAAGATATGAGCTTAATATCTATTGCATTAAGAAGTAAATAAAAGTAAAATTATAGTTAAAAATGGAAACAACACACCATAAAGGAATTCATGAAAATTGACTGTCTCAACAAATACGAACGGAAATGAAGAAGTGTTGGAAACTCCTTTGATAAAACGAAACCAAGTTTGTTACCGGAATGAGCTAATCTCTAGAATCAAAAAGAAGAAAATTATCGATATGTTTAGTCTTGTGTTCTTTTGAAAGTTATCTAAAATGTCTTTGATATTGTTAAGTTGATAGTTCAAAGAATATTTAATAATTGTTGTTTTTAAGTATTTTTTAACTGAGAAATTCGTCAGTTTTGTACCTCAGATGGTTCTTAAAAAGAGTTGTTTCTCAATAGCCAATAAATAATGGTAATCTAAACGCTGTCCTGTCTTCTAAACTGTTTACAAAACGCTTGTTTACCTTGTATAAACTCCCGATGGGTTAATAACTTAATGTGTTTTACACTACTTAGCTCCTGCAACTTTTCGACGATACTTTACGATGTTTTTTCTTCCACGAAAAAATCTTTTTAAACGCTATTTTTAGGCCGTTAACTTGTCTGAAGTATATATCGTCGGATTTTATGCATTTTTATACTGTTATTGATATGATGCGACTTAGTTTGGTGGTGTAATAATAATTAACATAAATCCGGTCGAAATTATGGCAGTTATTTATTGGCTTTCTTATACAATGTTCTACTTTGTTTATAAGTGGCTTTAAATACTTTTACACCATCTGCCCGAAAGGGATTCTGTTAATGTGTTTGCAATAAAAAATGCCAAATGGAAATGATACAGAACTGACTGTACAGAAGTGTATATATAATATATGCTTATATAAAAGTCAAAATTTCATTGGTCTTCTCATTCTATTTCTGTCTGGAGCTTAATGAGAATTTAATAATCGTTTAATCAATGTCTTCCGAGAAAAAAGTGTTCGGTTTGTTTATTTAGTTAATAAACTTTTTTAAAAATTAACTGGGACACAAAAAATAAATGTTTTGTCTCAAAAGTTTAATTGACTGATTATTATAGTAGTTTTTACACTGAATCCAAAAATGATAATAGTCATGACTGGATTTTTTTCTAGTCAAATACAAATAATTATTTTTTTTACCTATTTACTGTGATACGGATATGGGTTCACTACATTTAAAGGTGGTTGTGAGAAATTTATTTTCTTAAGTATTATGCTTCTGGCACATCTCTTCTAAGTATTCAGCAGTAGTCAGCCAGTCAGGATTCAGTTCCCGATCCAGATCTAAGCGTCTTAAAGATTAACCATTTGAATAGTCAGCAACTAATCCTAAGGATACGAAAAGTCTTTTGGAAAAGATGATCTAAAGAGTACATTTATTCAATTAACGGCATAGTTATATCTCTGATCTCAAAAAATGAACAACAGCCTGCTTTTCGCTGGCAATTGGCCCGAACAACTGAGTTTCATTGCGGCACTGACGGCACTGTACGCATTTTTAGCCTTAAGAAAGCTTCTGATAGCATCCTACAACGCCCGGTGGTCAATATATTATGTCCACTTCTCATTTGTTAATAATTTTTGTTCTTACTTCATTCTGTTATCTTGCGAAACCATTTTCCTTGATATCGTTTTTCCATACTTGAATTATCTTGATGGAAATGTTTTCCATATTCATCAATAACATCTCCAAGATTTTGTGGGAAAAGTCCAAGTAGAAATCAAGCAAATATAATTTAAAAGACATATTGTAACCCAAATCACTGTAGGTTTTCAGTAGATTGTTGACATATTCATTGAACATAGTTGTAGTGTTTATAGTAATCCAAGAAGCTTTTAACCACATTTTTGAAATAGGTCCATGCTCTTTTTTCTAAGTAATTAACTCTGCTTTAGAAATTGTTATCGTTTATCAAATTTCGTATTTGTGGACCTACAGATATGCCCTTTTTTGATTTTTGCATCACTTAGCCCAGAAAACTTTCAATAATCTTAACTTGCCATGCAGTAGTGGCAGGCACACTTTTTAGGATCAACCAAAATCGTGTTTTCAACATTTTTCCATCTATATTTATCATATTGAATATTTTTTTAAATCAGTTTGATTCCATATGTCTCTTTGGACCAGAATGATCGAAACGAACTAGACAGAATTGGATACCGTTATGGAATATAACAGCATTAAGGCTAACTTTGGGTGAGTCATAAATAAACGCCAGTCTTCTGGTGTATGCTCAATGGCGACTTCAAAACTAGGATCTTGTATCCCATCATTTTCTTCTTGATCTGGTTCAGGATTTGTACAGTCACTTATTTCTATGGATGTTGGAGAAGGCATTATTAGTAGTTCTTAACTACGCGTGACAGATCGAATCGCTAAAGGCAATTGTGATATTTTAAAGTAAGTGTGTTTTGACTTACTTGTTACCCCACTGTATTTGTTAAGCAATAGTAACAGTCTGACGTATGATCTGTCGGATTCCTCCACACCATTGGAACTGCAAATGGCATGTGGCAAGAACCATTGGCCCATCCAGCCAATAGTCTACCGCATGTTACAAAACATATGTGTGGGGCCCAGTTTTTGTCCTGGTTATCCACCTTATAGCCAAAATAAAATTCATAGCACTTTTTTATTAAAGGAATAAAATTTATTCTTTTCGATTTAAAAGTAAACTCACCACACACATAACAAAGTGTGTCCAGATGGTTTAGACATCTACGAGGCATGTTTATCTAGCACACAACACAACTTAAAAGTACTGTAACTTGAATTAAGTTTACTGTTTGGGAGACCACAAAACACAGCCTGTTTGAGTCAAAAAAAGCACTAAGCAGCACTAAGCGGCAACAGCAGAGAAGTGAAAAGAGTGTTGGAAGCTAAACCAATAGGAAAAACAGAAGAGATGGACCAACTAAAGACTGGAACAACAAAGATTTTACAAAATATGTACAAATCTTGGCAATAACTAACACAATTGGCGAAAAACAGAAAAGCATAGAGAAAATACATCAAAAGCTAGAATCACCTCCCTCGACACCTAACAGTAGAAGAGGAAGGATTATGTATGTGTATGTATATGTAGAAAATAAGAAACACTGTACAATTTTGTTAGAAAATAGTTGGAAATGGAAAGAATTATTTTGAGTAAAATTCTTATATTACTTCAATATGGTTTTGAAAATGTATCATCTAACCTAATATTCGTAGTTAAGAGTTAGACTCTTATACAATCAAATCCAATAACCCTTACAAATCTAATTGCACCTATAAGTTTCACACGAATAGTATATTATTTGGTTTTTAATTAACTTCGTCATGTATCATACATAATATAACATAATATCAATATTTTTATTTATTATTTTATCTGCATTGAATGTAATACTGTTGAGTCGGCAACATTAATATATTAACGCAGGCGGGATTTTTCCTGTGTATTTTTGTTTGCGATAACACTTTTAACCCCAAATTGAAATACTCGGTTGTACGAATACCGAACAGCGTTAAACCAACTGTTGTTTTGAAATTCAGAGCGTAGAAAAACTTCAGCAGAGACGTACTTCATTGAATAGGTTTTTACACGAATTTCTCTAATTTTGAAGAACGCTATACACAATGAGGTATTCGAAGATATTATTGACAAAAGAAGCGCTCCAAAAAGCTACGAAGCTTTTGCACATCCAAAATAAGAGCTCATTACATTACGCTAAGCTTTTTATAACAATAAGAAATCACCTTTGTTATAGCAAAAATATCAATTTAGGAACTAAAGTTCCCTTAAATTTTTATTCAATTTTTGATAAAAAAGCCTTCTCTACTTGAAATTGAATTTTTATTCTTCTTTTTTTTACTAAACGTACGAAAGACCAATTTGACAAGGAATTAGAGGTATTTGTTTAGAAAATCTAACAAGCAGCGTGAAAAAATATTCTTCTTCTTCTTTTGGCATCATAACCCTAGAGGCTCCTTACCGGTCTGGCTGTGTCTTTCCATTCAGACCTCTCTGGTGCACTTCTTCATTGTCTTACATTCATAGTTTTCAGTTAGCCTTAGACGTCAGCTAATCATCTCGTTCTGGGTCTTCCTATAGGCTTCCATTGTAATATTTTCTTTGTCGATTTTGGATATTCTTGCCTCTGGATATGTCCCAGCCATGAGTCTCTGACGTTTAACAAATCTTACAATATCGTGTCCTTCATTGAATTAATAAATCTCGTCGTTTTTTTTTCGTCGTCTTCCTGGTGCACTGGGCCATATACTTTTCCCAGCATTATTCCCAGTATCAATTTCCTTGAACGCTTCCATTAGTCGTTGCTTGCTTTTACTAATGACAGCTGCACTGCTGTTTTTCTTGTTTATGATCCAATTATCAGCCCCATATCTCATAATACTTGGCACTAATGTTCTATAAATCTGTATTTTTGTCTTCATATTTAGGTGTCTATCCCACCATACTGAGTTAAGTTGTCGGATTGCTGTTCTTGTTTGTCCTAATCTTTGTGTAATTTCTTCCTCTGTTGTTGCCTTTTTCGTGATTATAAACCCCAAGTATTTGAATTTATGCTTTCCTTTGATTGTTACGTTGTCATCAATCTGTAGGTCTTCTATGTATTCTTCACTTGTAGATAGGTACTCTGTTTTCGCGAGGTTAATATTTAGGCCAGCCTTGGTATATTCTTCTTGTACTTTCTTTATCATGTAGCTGAGGTCGTCTTGGTTTTGTGCAATCACTACTTGATCGTCTAATTACAAAAAATATAAAGGCATAAAAAGAAAAGATTCCAAAGGCATAAAAAAAGATTCCAAGAAGGACCATTTTAAATAAACTGAAAGGGAAACATTCCAAAACACCAGGGAGGCAAAACCTATTTACACCTGGCGAAGAAAAACAATTTGTCAGTTGCCTGATCTATATGGAAAAGTATGGGTTCCCTATTAACGCAAGGGAACTGAGTTAAACCGTTGTGGAAGAGATGTCAAAATTTTCAAGTATAACTTCCCTGGAGAGGATTGGATCAAAAAATTTATGGTCAGACATCCTGAAATTTCCCCACGTTTTGCAGAAAATATTAAACGTGTACAAGCAGGAGTTGATGAATTGAGAAGCTTTTTCGAAAATCTGGCAGTGAAAAATCTCATTCTGCTACAGAACAATTCCTTAATAATTGTAATAAAAAATTAAGTTTCCGTGTATACACTAAATCCGTTCCTGGAAAGGATGCGCTTACTGCATTAAATTGAATTACCAGAGCATGTGAACATGCATTTTTGCACTTGAATTTGATTACGCGGCTTAGAGTAAAACTTCTAAATGAACTGTAACTGTAATATTATTATGTTCTCAGTCTCCAACGACGAATACTAACTCTGTTTTAGTTTTTAGTCCACTATGTTAGTTTGGTGAAACACAGTTGTGCTTTTTTTACAGAATTTTAAACATGACAACTACGGTTTATAACAGAAAAAACTAGAAAAGTTGTAATGGAACACGGATAAAATTTTTTCGATCATTGTCTTTAATCCTAGTAACCTGAAAAACATTCTCTTATTAATTTAACTCTTGGAACATAGCTCCCAAAAGCCCCAAGGTAATCCAAATGAACTATTAGTAGTTTATCATATTTAAAAAATATCTGTTTATCGTATGATATGACACATGGAATAAAGAAAATAATTTTAAAAAATTTTAGAGCAGTATTATTTATCTTCCTAGATTTCCTATTTACAAGTAATATTTTTCTATGTGTCTGTAGAACTTTTCACCTTTTGATAACTGCAGTCATCCACTCTATCTATATACACAATACTTAAAAAATGAACAACAATATAAAACCTACTTCCCCATTTGTGACATTCGCTTTAAGTTTTTTTTTACAAAAGCATCTTCTCTCGTTGGAGACAAAATAAGCAAGGTCTGAAAAAGGAACAATTTCTCACTGTTTGTCAGATGCTCTATCTGCGAACAAACAACGTTTTGAAAGAATAAAAATGAATGAAAACGGGAAAAACAGGATTGTTATCCAGAGTCTGGGATGGGTTTCCTTTAATTCTGACGTATAGCGACAAGCTTTAATTTGAAAAACTTTCAGGGCGTTTTAAACGAAAGTGTATATTGCATCTTCATTTTTGTTCGTTTCATATTGCCTGTGTTAAAAAGAAATGGTTTTATTTTGTTCGCTATATTAATGAATATTACAAAGTAGTTGGGGAAAATCGTTTAAGATTAACAATTCAGAAACAAACTCAATACACAGTCGAAAACATAGGTATATAGATTAATAATTGCAAAAATGTTATGGGATATTAAAACGAAAATTAATAAAGCAAAGAGAAACCTTAAGATGGACTTAGACATGGTAAATAAAAGTTAGAATAAAAATATTGTTGTACAAAAACAGATAAATTTGTTTATTTATTACATAATAAAGAAATGAATATATTGCGGTAGTTAAGTCGAATATGCCAGACGTAATTTAGCACTGGGCTTCAAATGGAGTTGTGAGTGATGCGCTGCCTCCAGTTAGCGTCATTATCCCCTTCTACATAATTCCTTCTCACCTACACGTGGCAAAACATCGGAAATATGAACAGTCCTGTGGAAATTGGTGGTAACCAGCCCCAGTGAGAAACAAGGTAAGGGCTAAAAAGAACGGAAGAAATGGTCCTCTGAAAAATAGCGAGTTGGACAGAAGGGTAACCATCTCCTCCTATAAAAACGATAAGTTCAACGATAAGAATATTCAATGAAAAAAAGGAATATGTCTTACAAGAATTGGGATGGATTGGAAAATGATATAATGGAAAAAATAAATCATGCGATTTTCTACAGCTGTGATATTAAAGATCACATCTTGGAAAACTCGATTTATAGTAAACAGAATCTGTATTTTAAGACTTAAAGGATGTTTTTTTAACGATAGTCTAATTATGAATAATATATGAATAAATAATAAGGAATAAAGATGATGTTAAAGAAGAGCTTTATGATCAATTAGAGTCCGCATACCAGTCATGTTCAAAAAATCATATAGAAATTATCTATGGAGATCTAAACACAAAAGTTGGAAAAGAACAGCAAGTTCAACCTATTGTAGGTGAAGCACAGTCTCTATGAGCAATCAAATCAAAATGGCAATATTTCAGCACATACTTCGCAGAAAAAGATATTGTAACGAAATAGCCCATCTCCGATGCGTCACAATTCTTAGAAGGATAAATCTAGAAAACTCAAGAGTTGGCATTTCAATAGCGCACGTCTTCGATGCGCTTTCTATGAGATGAATTAGAGGTGGGCTACTCCAGAATATTCTAGTACATAATAACTTGTATATATATAAGTAACGATGATTGAGGTAGTTTGAGTTGATAAGATATTTTCGTGCTGTAAACTTATAAATATATATATTTATATAAATTAAGAACCGCTCGTTTTATTTAAATACGCTACAATATACACAAAGGCACCTATAAATCACCAGACGGACTAAAAAAAATTTAACAGGCGATTTTATTGTAGACTCAGTTTTGACAAAGAATGTCACATTATAAGAGTAAAATCAGAATATTTACTGATGCAACAGAGGCACAGAAACCGATAAGCAGAGGAGAAATATGAACGACTACCTAACGAAGAAAAGAAAATCCACCGAAGACAGGAGAAAATATCAACTCCAAGAACAAAGTAGGCCAGCAGAGACAAGAAAGTTTTACTAGAAATTGAACACAAGCTAAAAATAATTCAGACCTAGAACAACCTTGTGGAGAGATAAGGAGGGTAATACATCAGGAGATCAGGAGAACGTGGCCTCCACATTCTTTTAATCTATCGCCTTATAAACTTTTTCATTTGGAAATATATAAAAAATAAAATTTACAATAAATCTATAGCAACCAAAGAAGACACTATACAAAGAGTAAGGAATGTATAAGCGTCACTGACATAAAAGAAGATTAGACAGACAACAACGACTTCCATAGTTCAATGAGCTAATAGTTTCTCTAAAGAACTCCCAAAGAATCACTCCGTATAATAGGATTTTTTTTAACTTACTAATTGACGTGATTTATTTAGCGCTGAGCTCATTCTTATTTTGCCTGAACTAATGCCATCTCTAAATTTCCTAAATTGTGTCCGAATATTAATACGAACCATCCATATATTCCCTCCGAAAATAATTAAGAACGGACCAAATACGATATTCTAAATCCTTTTACACAAAACGTTCCCAACAATACTGACAAAGCGGCTCCCACAACTCCAAAAATGTTAATTAACATGTTACCCAAAACTTTTTAATGAGCAGCAAGCTAACAAGCAAGCCGACACAAACCATATTATTAAGCCAAATTGAAATGTTTAATCTACATATAGATACATAGGGACTCGTATATGTGTGAACTAACTTTGGATCTTATCTTTATTATAAATGAAAATTTATTGATAGCGTTTTGAATGGGCAGTGTATTTTTTACGGTTCAGATTATCTCTATCGCATATTTCATGCGGTTGCTACTCTTGAGATTGTTAATTGACACCTCGTAATCTCTGCATAAATAAAAAATAATAGACGATAAGCATAATGATGCAATAACGGCGGAGGAGTTGAAAAATGAAAGAAGTATTAACAAATTCAGTTCCGTACAAAAATGGATGGTTCTGCTTGATTTTATCACTTGTTTCGCCACTTCTTTCTCAATATTATTGTTAGTTACATTTACATATACATTTAAGTCTAAATACAGGCACTCACTTGGAGATAGATCCAAAACTATAGAACATCTCACAATATGTATCAAGAAAACATGCTGAGAGTTCACCCTACCACTTAAGAATAAACCAAACAAGGAGTTCGGCCCTGATGCAATTAAACAAAATATTGAACAAAAGTGAAAACTTTGAAGATAGGCATGGTAAGACAATCGTACTTCTTGGTAGGCTTTGCGTATTATTGTAAAATCGCGCAAGTTATTTAGCCGTGACGTTTGCTTCCTTCTATACTGAAGGATTCTGTATCGGTCCCCTCTAATAACATGCCCTAGGTATAATGTAACTGGCAGCAAACATCGCTTTTTAAGAGCAAGGATTCTTCTTAAACAGACGCAAACCAGTAGAAACAGGCCACATAATTATTGAATTCAAATAGATCAAACTAAAATGCGACAGAGGGGAGATGAGTACAGAGAAGTCTTAAGAAAAATATTTGTAGAACATTATCAACAAAAATATTCCGACATGAATACAATTAATAAAGAAATGTAACGAAAGCTCTTGACAGCAGGACTGATTGTCGCAAAGAAAACGAAAAATAAAGAAGACAGAATAAGTGATGGAACAAAACGGTTGATGGAAAAGAGACGCAAATTTCTAAGCGAAGGAAAGCGAAACACCGATGGTTTTAAATATTTTAATAAACAAATAAAGAACATCGAACTTTGGGCAATGGAAAGAGCTATGAACATAATATTTACAAGAAAGCTACAATGAAAATACAACTTGCCTTTTCCTAACCACCACAAAATAAACTACTCTTATTAATGCAAATTTACAATTCTATTAGGCTATTTCCATTACAATGTAAAGTGGCTTGAATTATTTTGATCCGTAAATCTGGAAAACTTTTAGAATTTCTAAATTCATATAGACACATTCATCTATTCTCAATTCTTGCAGTAGATATAACTACTCTTAAAAAAATTTATAATAAAGGTGCACACGATGCAATTGGTTAAGGGCACAGGGTGATTATTAACAAACAATATTTTGATTTGTTTGATCACCTGTTTGATATGGAATTAAATATGTATTAGTGAGATAATGATTCTGAGTTCACTATTGCTGAAATAAACGTATACTAATCCTTTTAAACGAAATCTTAATTAGAACTTAGTCTCAGGCATTATTTATTAGTTTGTGTTCAACTATACGTTTTTCAAAATTTGGTATATTTGACCCATGTAATTTTTTTTATCTATAATAATAGTTCATTTATAAATTAGATTTTACGATTGTTTTTAAATTAATATATTAATACGAATGTATTATCTATTCTAATGAACAATTTTGCTTTCTGTTGACTGACAAATAAAAAAAAACTATTTTTTTAAATTAAAATTAAAGCTTCTGTTAACTATTACCCTTTTATTTACTACACAAACATTTACTTATCCAATTTATTCACTTTTCAATCGATTCCCATTTACATTGCATATTGAATTACAATCTCTTTGACCTAAATTTTTATTGATTGCAGTATTTATTCCACTTGTTTTATAAAACCAATTTGCATTTGCACCTGGTGAGCATTACTTCTTACAAAACGAGATTTAAAAAAGGCGTTACAAAAATCATTTATCCATTTCGGTTCTGCCTTTTTTCTGTCACAAAAATACTTGCCAACGGAAAATATATGGTGTGTCTATTTGACTGGCAGGTTATTAAGGAACTGTAACGCTTGAATGGATAAATTATCTAAATTTGGTGCACTAGAATGACCGCCACTTTAAAATTAATGAATGCAACTTGTTGTGCAGAGTGTTGTAATATTTTTTTATTATGATTTTTGTGTTCGCTTTCTGATCACCGTAGTGACAAAAAAATACCAGCTTCTGTAAGATTTTATGCAGAAATAGATTAGAGGAAAAGGTAATTTCCATTTCAGGTAATTTTTGTTCTGTTTTAATTTTGGGTTACTCTCTTTCTTCTTGTCACAGATACTTCCTTAATTATTTTGTTGTTAAATTTCTTCAGTTTTAGTCATCTTTACTTATAAGATAGTTCATTCGATTACATGAAATCAACTTTAACTTGAAAATATCCGTCAGAAAAGATCATAGCATGTAATTCGTCTTTAAAAAGACAAACACATGCCATGATGACAGTAAAATTCTTCTGTTAGTAATTCCATAGCAAATTATGAGGGAAAAACCAGGAAAAAAACCTCATAATACTATCCCGACATGGTACTGATCTAAGTATTTGATCGTGCATTTAGTTTACCTTCAATAAACAGCAAATTCCGATTTTATATGTTTGTTATTTAAAAAACATAAATGATGTATCCTCTATATGTTACTGACTTACCAATGCTATTTTCCTCTTAATAACTTCCTTTTTCAATATGGATAACCAGATCCTACTACATTCTGCCGAGGAATTCGCGACACAACACTTCAGATTTTTATGTACTCTTCTTTATCTAACTGGCTTTTGCTGTGGTTAAATTATTCCAATAATTCCAATATTGTAGAGTAGGAGTAGTAGAGGAGAGTATCGCACTCGTCTTCCGACATATACACATATACTGGCAACCGACAAATACTCCTTTACCAAACATTTCACAAAATCAATTCGCTCCTCCACCACAACGACAATAATTCCCACCACAACCCCAACCGATTTACTACAACTGAAGCAACCCATCTACTATAGGGCAGACCTCAAACAGAAGGATAAGACTTGCAATTACTCATTTAGAAAACTCGGATATAGAGTCTAGCCAAGACGACGATCAAGACATCCAAAATAAATGACAAGTTGTAAAGAAACGTAAATTTACAAATCAAAATAACGATCCCAATTCTCCGAGCTCACCACCAACAAGAATACAAAATCGTTACAGTGCATTATCAAACGCCGAGAACCCTGAACAAACTGAAACAGAAAAACACAGAAAATACCAAAACCACCTCGAATATTCGTATATGGCGTCAAAAACTTTAAATATATGGTCGATAACTTTGCATAAATTGTAAAGGAAGAAACCTACTACACCAGAACTCTGCCAAACGACACTGTCAAGATTACAACATATACAATAGATATCTATCATAAACTGATAAAGCATTTACAAGAAGAAGAAATCGTTCCTCTGATCTGTGCGGTTCTTATCTACCAAAGTAATGTAATGCATATCTATCTGTTAGTTTTTTCATATCTGTTTTTGTTTTTTTTTTATTCAATGATTTAGGATATTATAAAGGTCCATTTCTTTTGTTATTTACCGCCTAATATTTCTAATATATTGATACTCTTTTAATATATTTTATTACTATTTTAATAAATATAAAAAAAAGACTATTTTTTTACTGTTATATAAATGTTGCTCATAAATATTTCACAAGAACGAACGCATATCAGTAGCAAGACTATACTTTGATTAGACTCTTATTAATCTACCACATTCATTTTACTCCGCTTTGGAGCACTTTGTTTTGTTATTTTCACAATTCGTCAGTAAATCCACTCCATCCCCCAAACCCCTTTCACACTTATCACTCGAAGAGCAACGTCGCCCCAACCCCAAAACCGTATAAATAATTGGAAATAGTAGTCATCAAAAATCTTGGCATCGAATCCATCTCTCCGGTTACAAATCTCAGTTATCCACGAGAACAATTCTATTAAACGCTCATGCATTTGTTTTGCCGCATAATCGCGGCCCACCGCCCTCGACAACACTAATGTGTGTAGTAGTCCCAGAACTTTTCCAACACGAATACCAAAATTGGGGCTTAAATGTAAAAAATATATTGGTTTTGACATTTAACTAAATAGATTAACATCTATTATTATATACTTGCTTTAAGATATAATAATTTTGTATTATCGCGTAGTAGTTATTATTTTTAGATTAAGAAAACAACACTGAAAGTGTTAACATTGTCTTCTCGAAGCCAATAATGTAATCACTGAATTAGAGATATCTGCAGAAACGTCAATTATGTACAAAGGTACTTATCTTAACTTCAGTATTATTTTTCTTTTTGTGGCATTTTGAGATCACTGGCTCTTTGAACAGTTTGTAGAGTTCATGGTTTTACCTGGATCTCCATACTCAGTTTTCCTTAAGAGGTCCCAATATCTTCCTTGGGAGTTTTGTTTCAAAGACTTTCAGCTTTTTTCTTATATTGTATGTCATAATCCACGTCTCGCATTTATAACACTCTATTGGTCTGATCTGATCTAGGTATACCTAAGAAATACATCAGCCTCATAAAAATGACATTGCAGGGTTCAAAAGCCGCAGTCAGAGTAGATGGAGAACTGACTCCCTTGTTTAACATCAACATGGGAGTAAGACAGGGAGATGCCCTATCAACCATGCTATTCAACCTAGTTCTTGAGGCAGTCATCAGAAAAACCAATATAACCGGCCATATAAACACCAAATCAGTACAAATTACTGCATATGCAGACGATGTAGCCATCATTAGTAGGAATAAGCCACGACTAATGGAAGTGTTCAAACAAATTGATCCTGAAGCAAGAAAAAGAGGTCTCAAAATAAACGAAGCAAAAACGAAGTATATGACAGTCAAAAGAATAACTGACAATGAAAATAATATCACAATAGACAACTATACTATCGAACGAGTGGATGCCTTTACATATCTCGGCACAGAAATCAATCAGAACAACTCCGTAAGTAGCGAAATTAATGCACGTATTTCCAGCGGGAATCGTACATACTATGCTAATAAAAGATTGATGACATCGAAATTATTAGACAAAAGAACCAAAATGACTATCTACAGAACACTGATTAGACCCGTAGTAACCTATGGATGTGAAACTTGGGTAATGACGAAAAAAGATGAAGCCCAACTCAGGACATTCGAGAGAAAAATACTGAGGAAAGTATATGGCCCGGTACAAGAGGAAGATGGCACATGGAGAATCAGGAGAAACGACGAGGTTAATGAGTTAAATGAAAGTTATGACATTGTAAGATTTGTGAAAAGTCAAAGACTGTCATGGCTGGGACATGTGCAGAGACAAAACGATGCAAAAACAACAAAGAAAATGTTACAATGGAAGCCCATAGGAAGGCGAAAAAAGGAAGGCCTAGAACGAGATGGTTGGATGACGTGGAAGACGACCTGAAAACAATGAACATAAGACAATGGAGAAGAAGGGCACAAGAGAGATCTAAATGGAAGGACATAGCCAGACAGGCAAAGACCCATCCAGGGTTATGATGCCAAAAGAAGAAGAAGAATTGGTCTGATAATAGCTTCGTAGGTCCAGATTTTTGATCTCCAGTGTGTGTTTTTGAAGCGAAATACATGGGGGAGTGAAAAATATGTTTCGTTTTCCTTTACTATTCTTCTTTGAATTTCTGGATCTTTTGTTCCATTGATGCTTAATGCAACTCCCAAATATGTGAAACTTTATTTTTTCAATATCGTTCTCTAATTTTACTATGTGTCTGTTTCCCCTAACTCTGCCTGTGCTAGCCTTTTTACCTTTTGGATATTTATTTCAAAAACTAATATTGCACTGCAAGATACCAGACGCATGGAGAAACAGCATAATGATACAAATGTTCAAGAAAGGAGATAAAGAAGTCCCCAATAGTTATAGAGGTATAAATTTACTGAACACCGCACTTAAGCTTACCACAAAAGTCCTAACCAACAAAATCAATAAACTAACAACTGTATCAGATGAACAACAAGGATTCAGATCCAGAATATCCTTCTATCGTATTTTTAATAAGACAAATTACAGAAAAGACCATCGAGTACAATAAACCAGCATATCTATGTTTTATAGACCTGACAAAGACTTTCGATCGCATCCAAGTCAAAGACGTCTTATAACTACTGTATAAAAGAAACATACCAATCAATATTATACAAACCATCGAAAACATCTACTTTCATAATCGAATACAGCAAAGATAAATGGAAAACTAACACGTATATATCAGGACAAAGCGAAGTCAGACAGGGTGACTTCTCTTTAATCTAATAATGGACGAAATAATACAAGCAGTACGTAAAGGTCATGGTTACAGAATGGGGAACAAAGAAATCCAAATATTATGTTATGCAGACGACGCCGCATTAATCGTCGAGACAGAAGACAAGCTCCAAAGATTAACACATATCTTCAATACAACAGCCAAGAAATACAATATGATAATCAGCAGAAAAAACCAAATGTGTGACAACATCTAAATACCCACTACGATGTAAAATCGAAATTGATGGGAAACTAATGAAGCAGGAAGCAAGGTTTAAATATCTGGGAATATATATAACTAGTTACGGAAATGTTGAAGAAGAAGTATGACAACAAAGCTTAAAAGCAAGTAAAGCGGCGGGATCTCTTAATGACTCCATCTGGAAGAACAAACACCTAAGATAAAAGACACAAAAACAAGAATCTATAAAGCAGCAATTAGACCTATATTAACAAACACGGCCGAGACAAGACCTGACACATCTAAAACGAGACGATTACTAGAAAGAACAGAGATGAAAATACTCCAACGAATATCAGGGAAAAGTCTGTTGGATAGGGAGAGAAGCGAAAACATAAGAAGAGCATGCAATATAGAAGACATAAATGGATGGGTGACAAAACGGAAACAGGAATGGAACGAAGACATTAGTACAATGGCAAATGATAGGATAGTACGAATAGCACGAGATAAGTCACCAAATGGAGGAAGAAGTATTGGTAGACCAAGAAAAAGATGGTGAGATAATTTAAACAATTTATTAGGCTAATATTGAAGAAGAAACAGGCTTTAAAGCCTACAAAGAAGGAAGAAGAAGAAGATATTAATTTCTAGTCCAGCCTTTTTTGCGCCTGTTTTTAATTGTGAATGCCACCTCCGTTGTGTGAAACCTAATGCTAATGCCATCGGCATAGGTTACAATATGTATTGATTTATTTGTTAACAGATTAGACCTTGCTATATTCAACTGTTTTAAAACATATTCAAGAGACCATTGAAGAGTTCTCAAAGAGATTATTTTGTATTCTGAAAGTTGCTGTTTACGAGTCCATTATTGCTTTTACTAGTCGGGTGAATTCTTGGGGGATGTTAAAGCCATGCAATATTTAATACAACTTGTTTCTATTATCAGAGTCGTAAACCTGCTTGAAATCTATGTTCAATGTCGTATTCCCATGATTTGTTTAGAATTTGTTTGACTGTTAACAGCTAGTCATTTGTCGAATACCGGTTTGTTATTCCCCGAAAATATTTTCAGTTAATTGTTGGAGTCGTTTATTGAGTACGTAAGAGGGCAATGCCGTGATTTCGTCTTCTTCTTCTTAGCCTTCTCTCGTCCATTTTTGGACATAGGCCTCTCCTAACTCCTTCGGTCTCCAATGTTGTATTGTGGCGTTCTAACGTGGTCTTTTTGCCTAGTAGTGACCTGCGAAGCTCCATTTGAGTTTGGCAATTTTTGTTGTACCGTGATAATTTTCGCATATCACTTCGCATCCTCTTTATTTAAAATTGGGCATATATTCCCGGTTTTCTAGTCGCATGAGATCTTTTTTCTAGTTCAAATGTTGTTTATGAGTTCATACATTTGTTTTACTAGGTGTTCGCCACCTAGTTTATATAGTTTAGAGAGGACGTTGTCAATACCTGAGTCCCTGTTATTCCTTTGAACTCGCAATACTTGTTTTACCTTTTCCATCTTCATGGTTCTATATTTTTGGGGTATCTCTCAATGTGCTGCATGTAAATATGCTCTTTAGTTTCTTGCGTGCCTAAAAAAGTTTGGAAATGTTTTTTTCCAGAGCGATGTTATTTCTCTTGGATTGCTCTTTGTTTCTGCTATCTCTTCCACTATGTAGTATTGTTTGCATCTTTGTGTCTTTTATTCCGCAACGTAGCCCTTTAGCTTCTTGTATTGCTGCTATTTTTATTGTGTTTTCGAAGCTAGCTGAGTATCAATTCCTATGCTCAATGTGTATTTACAATAAATAATTTAAATTTCAATTTTTTTTAGTTATAAGTACTTTTCTGCGCTAAATGGTTTTGTTAGTACAAAGCATTATTAAAATACACAACTCTTCCTTTCTGGCTACAGTTTTTCGAAGGCCTGGCCTAAACTCGCCTAATGGTAGACGGGCGGCATCGCACTGAAGAGGAGAGGAGATAATAATTCGAAATTTTCGATGAAATGGCACGTAAATTCGATTTACATTGAACGCGCTTAATGAAATGATGCCTACTACGATGCTGTGCTTTGCTTTTATACACATATACCATATAGAATAGAGGGTTAGACGAGGATGATGTATAGGGACTAGATAAAGGGTTGCGGCCCCGTAATATATTATTGAATTATGGAAAATGTATCGGTTCATGTACATTATATGCATGCGTCTATCGTCTTTCTAACCGGATTACGTGTATTGAGAAGGAGACCTACTATTTCGCATAAAAGAACCTCGGAGCAGTGATTTTCGATATTCAATTGACAACGATAATATTCCGTTCGAAAAGTAGTATGAGCATATTAATAAAAAGAAAGGAAGTAAGAAATATACTACTTCGACTACCCTGTCATTTTCCCGAATTTTACGATATGGTTTTTGAATGAACTACACTGAATTACCCGATAGCTCTGGATTTACATTGTCAATATAAATGTTTAAGAGTTTTGGGTAGTATTAGATTTTGAACTACTAATTTTAGGGGAAATGTACTGAATTAGTGTGGCTATTACAATACTTTATATTATAGTGTTTTGAAGAAAAAAATACTGAAATTTTTTCAGCTGCTACTTTTAGAATGAATAGTCGAGTTTCAATAGTAATTATATAATAACCTAAATAATGATAATGTCTTTAGTATTTTCTAGAAAAAGCTTGGTTGTGCTTTCCTAATTATAATAATTCACAGAATGTAACGCGGTGACCACATGAACATCTCCTTTTTTTATGAAAAATCATAACAACAAACATCACAAGAAGTTGGTATACGTTAGTTGGCAGAAATACTTAAAATTCCTAACAAAATTTAGACTTGGAGACAAATTTTCGGGAATATAGAAAACCAAATACATCACACATTAGATTAAAATAAAATATACAGTGGTACCTCGACATACGAGTGTAATTCGTTCCAGTGTCCAAAAAAATACGTTATAGTGTATTTTTATGTATGAGAGAGTAATAAAACAATAAATTATGTATGCAAATCCCTAAACTGTTGATACGGGTGACTCAATGAAAAACAGATATTTGTCAACAAGTTTACAGAAGTATATAGGAAAACAATTTTAAATTGACTATGACCACCAGGTATAAAGGTTGGAGCAGAATAGAATACAATAGTTGTGAGGGTTACTAATCCCTAAATAAGGTTGCCAGTGTCGGAGTGATGGAGGTTAACAGGTACTAATGAATTTGCAAGAAATGTAAGATGTTTATTTTATTGGTTATATATAACCAATAAAAGTTTAATAAGTACCTACCTATTTGCAAAATAAAGTTTAATCCTTTAGATAAAATAAAACGTTTTATTTTATCTGAAATGAGTGCATTCCACGAAGTAAGGGTTTCAACAATCAAACATTTAATTCTTTAATTCCAGGAATCTACGACAGTAATTGACTAGATAATTACCTTCTAAACTTATTCCACAGAAAATGTGATAGTGGGTTTTTCCATTTTGTAGGAAGGTCCAAGTGGCGTATTCAAAATTCTTAACAGTTCACTAAAAGTAGGTACTTCAGTTGCAAGGTGCAGTTTATTGTGTATACTAGTGTTATGGAAAATTTGGAAGTGCCGTGTAAACGCCGAAAAATTGGTCCTTTAACAGTTAATGAAAAAACATTAATATTTAATTGTTTTAAATCATTTACAGACAAACGTTTATGTGAAAGTGTTGATGAGACCGTTGAGTTAGTTAGCAGTACACTTGGTGTTGGGAAATCCACGATTTACAGAGTTATTAAAGAAGAGAGATGTGGTAGTTTTCAAATGCCACGTAATGCTCCAGGGAAACCAAAATTTCAAATAGAATATCATTTTAAAGAAGGACTTCGACGGAAAGTGCATGAATTCTTCTTTAGACAAGAATTTCCAACATTGGATAAAGTTCTTGTCTCAGTTCGAGATGATAAGGATTACCCAGAAATGAGTCGAAGTACGTTATGGAAACTTTTAAAAGAAATAGGCTTCCGCTGGAAAAAGAATCCCAGAAAGTCTATTTTATTACAAAGAAGCGATATTGTCATATGGAGAAGACATTTTCTAAGAACCATAAAGGAAATGAGAAACCAAAAAAGAAAAATATTTTATCTTGATGAAACATGGATCAACGAGGGTCATACACCAAATAAATTTTGGCAGGATGAAACTGTTACAAGTCAAAGGCACGCTTTTGTAAATAACTTATCTACTGGTTTAAACCCACCATCAGGAAAGGACGCAGGCTGATAATAGTACACATTGGCAGTTC
Source organism: Diabrotica undecimpunctata (assembly GCF_040954645.1). Classification (NCBI taxonomy): domain Eukaryota; kingdom Metazoa; phylum Arthropoda; class Insecta; order Coleoptera; family Chrysomelidae; genus Diabrotica; species Diabrotica undecimpunctata. The sequence continues at coordinate 168,516,865 of NC_092805.1, forward strand.
AGACGGTTTTGTTGAAGGTGGTTTATTAACTTTTGAATCAACTCGTACCGGTGACTACCATGAAGACATGAACGCTGATGTCTTTCAAGAATGGTTCGAACAAATGATAGATCTTCTTTCTAAGAACTGTGTAATAGTAATGGATAATGCAAGTTATCACTCCAGACTTATATAAGGACTGCCCACAACCAAGTGGTTAAAAAAGACTTGCAGAATTGGCTGAGTTCAAAAAATATTACGTACCATCCCGGATCTATAAGAAAGGAACTTTATTCGTTGTGTGCCCTTCATAAAGAAAAATTTAAAAAATACGAAATTGATGAAATTGCCAAAAATCGTGGAATGACAGTACTTAGATCCCCACCATATCATTGTGAATTAAACCCGATTGAACTGGTATGGGCACAGATAAAGAGTGAAGTTTCAAGAAAAAATACCACTTTTAAAATTCATGATGTTAAACAGTTGTTTTTGGAGGCCGTAAATAATGTAAAACCTGAAAACTGGGAAAAGGCAGTAAATCACACTATTAAAGAAGAGGAAAAAATGTGGAAGCTGGACAATATTACTGATAAAATGATCGAGCCAGTTATTATAAATCTTGGTTCTGAAAGTTCATCTTTTGAATCTGATTTGGATTTGTAACAAGTAGCTGTAAGTTTTATATTAATATTTTTATTCATCTATTTAACATACCTTAGACGGTTTTAAAAACTCTTTTTCTCTTTTGTAATTTTTAAAAATTAAAAAAAATGTGAATTTTTTAAAACCCTTTTTAATGTAGGCCAGTCAGTTCTAATATAGTGTGTGATAAAAGAGGTCACTTTTGTTTACATACACATAACACTTTATAACACTGAAATAATTCATTTATTTTTTACAATTATTCAAAGTAATTTTTCAATTATTCTTGAGCACGCCCATGGAGTGGTCGGAGCTACCAGTTAAAATTAGGCTAATTACTCTCTCGTTCATAAAAATAAACTATAGTTGTTTTTGTTAAGTATTTTTAAAAAAGAAAAATGTATTTAAAAGAAGAAACATTTATTTATAAGTACTAAAAAATACATACATATTCTGTAAAAACGTAAGAAAAAGTAAAGTGAAGACTTTCAGAATATTGCGGAAATGTGTTAGGCAAGTTTCGTTGAACAACACCGATGCACGACCAGTTGTAACTTTTTCGGGGTAATTTTTATCCACGAACTCTGCAACTTTCTCCCACATTCCCAGGATCTCCTTTATATCTCTTATAGAGATAACGTCTTTCAATTGTGGCTCCTTTTCAAAACTAATTTTTCTTTAAACCACCGTATGCTGCTGCGAATGTATTCGTGTAACTCTTCGGTTGTCAGCTCCTGAGACTGTTCCTCGACAAGTTCGTTCACATCTCTTTCATCCACCTCCAGACCCATGGATTTGCCAAGAGAAACAATCTCATCTACCACTGACACTTTGGTTTCCAGTCCTTGTTAGGTCCCTATGTTAGGTCCTTCCAGGGACTCTCGAAGGGTAAGGTTTCTGTTTTCCGTCACCTCAAAGCAGCGCCGAAAAATGTGCTTGATATACAACTTCTTAAAATTAGAAATCTTTTGCTGATCCATGGACTGCAAGATAGGAGTGGTGTTGGCTGGTAGGTAGAGAATCTTTATAAACTTGAACTCTTTGAGTAAATCATCTTCCAGATTTGGTGGGTGAGAAGGGGCATTATCGAGGATAAGAAGGATTTGCATGGGTAGGTTGTTTTGCTGTAGATATTTTTAAACAGAAGGGGCAAACATCAGGTTTATCCACTTCACAAAGAATTTCTTGGTGATCCACGCCTTTGAATTTGCCCTTCACATAACTGGCAGTTTTTCTTTTAAAACCTTTGGTATTTTCTGAATAGTACACTAGAAGAGGTTTGATTTTACAGTCGTTATGTAAGTCCTATTCGGCATCTTTTTCCAGAAAAGCCCTGTCGCGTAACAGTTGAAAACTTGCTAGGGGATATATGCTTTGGCTTCTATCAGTTCGGAAAACGTTTTGATGTAAACCTCAGCTGCTTTCACATACGAACTTGCTGCCTCACCACGCCTGATAACGGAGTGAATGCCGGTCTTCCGATTCATCATTTGTGGAAGTGTGTTAGATCTGCTTCAGTAAATCTTCGTAAATCGCTTGTGCCTTCTCACATATGCTGCTTTGTGTTAAGGTTTCTCATTGAAGCTGCTTCTCTTTCACCCACACCATTAGTAGTTTCTCCATCTTTTCATGGAGAGAAGTCCGGGGGTTAGAAATTATTGTAACGCCCTTAGCTGGCATTATACCATTTATCACCTCCTTCCGTTTAAGTACAGTACATATCATTAATGTGGTACGCCCGTACATCCTCGCCAAGTCAGTTACTCGTACACCTTGCTCATGTTTTTCAATGATTTCACGTTTTAGTTCAATAGACATCATCTTCTTCTTTGAACCCATGCAATCTGGTTAGTATTAGAATCCGAATTTTTGTCGGATTTAACTTCCAATGACCATTTAATTTGTCAAAACACTCGTATATTAAGGCGCTCGTATTTCGAGGTACCACTGTATAACAAGATAATGGACACAAAAACGTACAGAGGAAAGAACGCAGATACGGACTACTAAATGGTGATGCATCAATGAAGAATATGACAAGAAATAATCAATCAAGGAAAAAGCAAACGACAGTGAAATCTACAAGTTCTAAATAAACTGTAAATTAAAAAGAAATAGAAATAAGAAATAATTGAAAACAAACAGACAATACTTTTCAATATCCAGGAAAATTGGAATCATAAAAAAAACCAAATATTACAAGTTTTTTCTTCTTTTTATGCAGATATGAATGACTCTGTCTGTTTTTCAATGTGCCTCCAGTAAGTGGTCGTTCCATTGTTTTCGTGGTCTTCCTACTGATCGTTTTCCTATTGGAGGACCGTCTATTACCGTCTTTACTACTCTATTTGTTGTCATTCGGCTTATATGATCGTTCCATTCTACTCTTCTATTTCTTACCCAATCCTTATGTTCTCTACCTTAAATCTACGTCGTATATCTGTACTTGTAGCTCTTTCTCATAGTGTTTTACCACCAATTTTTCTAAGTGTTTTCGTCTCTGCTGTTTCTGACATCCTTTTTGTCCTCTCTGTGTCAGGTGGTGTTTCTGCCGCGTATGTCATTATTGGTATGATGACTGTTTTGTAAATTCTGCCTTTCATTTCTTTCACGATATTCTTATTTCTCCATATTGTTTAATTCAGACAACCTACGGCTCTGTTTGCTCCATTCACTTGATCTTCCACTTCTGTTTCGAGCTTTCGAACGGTTGCCTAGATATTTAAACTCCATCACTTGTTATATTATCTTACCTTCCAGCTCCAATTTACATCTTAGTAAATTTGCTGTTATAACCATGCCTTTTGTATTTTTTGGGAAAATCAAAATGTTAAGTCTTCTGGCAGTTATATTAAGTTGGTGCAGCATACGTTGTAATTGTAGATCATCTTCACTTTTATAGATTAGTATTGCGTCGTTTGCGTAGCAGATTATTTTAAATTGATTTTCTCCCAATTGGTATCCTTAAGTAGTTCTTACTTTTTTTATTAGCATCATATTGAACAAACTGTAGATCCATTTTGGAAAAATTAAAAAACCGCTACCTACCTAAAAGAAGCTCGTAAGGAATTATTAAAACTCAACATCAATTATAAAATATTGAAGTTAAAAAAATTATTTTAAATCTTTAGTTGATCTTGAATTGTAAAACAAATGATTCAAAACACTTAAATGATTGTAAAATTTAGATAAGAATACCAATCCAAATAAAGACAACCTTAATACAGACACACCATAAAAGTGACACGATAACGCCTTAAAATCAGCCTATAGGAATAAAATATTGTAACAAACTGTTAACAGACCTTGTAGAACAGTAATAACTAAGACATTTTCTCGCCTACTACTATAAACTTTAATTGCGGTTTTTTTTTTATTTCCAACATTCGTTGACAATTCCTATGTATCTGCCCACTCATCGCCATTTTGAGCAGCTAAAACGCAAATCGGACATTTAAAAAACCAGTCGATTTTCATTTGTTTTTATTCTCGCTACTCTCTCAGAAGCGGGTAATTGATTTTTAAACGCGCTGCATTTGTTTCTTCTTCTTATCAAGTGGGCGTCGACGATGGCCATAATTTTTAAGAAGGAAGATCGGCGTTTACTTTTAAGGAATGTTATTTTGGAACAGTCAACTTTTTAACTGATTTAAGAGCATGTGTATCTATGAAAAAATACAAAAAACTTATGAATAAACAATAACAATAATAAAAGAAATAAAAACTTGATGAAAATAAGTAAGGCTTTATAGTAAAGATTTGAGATTAGTCCTAAAAATACGCTATAAAAAAATAGACTGATTATTACGTGTACAGTCGAATCGAGAACGCTTAATCAAGGGGCGGCAAGAAGAGTTACTTCCTTCGAACATATAGAAAGATTCTAAAGATTTCATGGTAGATCACAATCCAAGGTAAAATAGAGGACAAGAGTATTAGAAGAAGACTAATAACTTGACAAAAAGAATATAAGATACTGATATGGGTGCAGCTAAACAAACTCTAAAGAGCAGCTGTTTTCTATAAGACTTGTTTGTACTTCAAAACAGATCGTTAAAAACAGATCGTTATATAGATTTCACGCCCCCATCTCTACACAAAAATAACAACTTTCCAAGACACACGTGATCGGACAGTAATTAAATAAGAAACTGGCTTGACGCACATTTAAAATGACAAATGACTGTGGTACGAAATTGGCTCTTACATCTAGATAAGCCGTTTCGGTATTGGCCACGTGATGTGACTTTACAACTTACTGAGTGATGTGATAGTGATAGGTGGTGCGCCCGCGGCAACTATAGCAGCTTTCACGGCTCTTTATTTTGATAATTAAATACAATAAGTGGTGTATAAGACCATAAAAAGAGATTTTTAAATTACAAAATATTGAGCATAAAGAGAATGAGGAAATTAATGCTGTGTCTGCAGAAACATTTTTAAACATTCTACTTTTTAGAATTCCTGGTTCTATCGTAGGCTGGACATTATTATGGAAATTTTAAGTTTATTCACAACTGTTTATTAATATACTCTACCAGTGCTAATATACGGAGCATAAACATGAACACTGACGACAAAGAACATGGAACAAATAGTGAATATATAAAGATAGGAAAAGAAATGGCTGTACATAAAACTTAAAGATAACAAAAGCAATAAGTTAATAAAAAGCAGAACTAGAGTAAGAGAAAGAGTCTAATGAAACTAAAAGGAAAATTCTATAGAAGACCAGCTATGATCTACGGAAATGAATGTCGAGAGCTAAAAGAAAGAAGAAGTAGAATGATAAAGATGAAAAAATTAAAAATGACTGTAAATTTAGATAAATAAAAACAATATTTTACAAACGCTGTTTTCTTGAAAATTATTACTTATTGATCTCTTATCGATAAGTAAAAAACAAATATGAGAAAATTTAATTACATCCCAAATTTTCCGCTGACAATACTGTGTAAACGAGCAATAACATAATGCTTTTACATCCGGAACGGACTACAGTTTTATGGCAGACTGCTTAAATAAATGTCAATCCAATTGAAGTCCGTCTTACGTCTCATTTCCCCCAACATTTAATACTCATCGCTCGATTAAACCAAAAAGACTTAACAAACAGCTGAAAATGCAAATTCTTTTCCCGAGCCATTTACCAAATCAACTATAAGTAAGTACGACGAAAAGGAAGACTATGAAATTTGGGAAGTTATCGGAGAAGGATCTAAGAAATGTTTGACAAATAGAATTCTGACTTCCATAGGGAATATTCAATAACTCGACAAAGTTCTTATACATCAAAACTACGTTATCGTGTTTAGTTCAGTAAATTTATGTGCATCTTTTATAGGAAAAATGGCTGGCTTCGAAGACTGTATCAAATTAGATCAGTGACGGTACGTTTAAGCGTTTAATACGAAAACAGGAGGAGATTCTTTATTAAAAAATAAATTTTCAATACTTTCTATCGCCAGACTGGTGGTAAAAAGGCTATAGCGGGATTTGGTCTGGCCATTCGAAAGGACATAATTAAAAACTCACTCAGTTAAATTTTCAAGTCCCTAAAGTCCCTAGGTTCCTCTGGGGGTTCGCTATAGGAAAAAACGTATTTAAAAAAAATTTTTTTTAGACGCTGTATTGCTGCAAAAAATCTGAAAAAATTCGTGCCTGCAACTATACAGTGCCAAGAACTGGGTTTCAAATACTATTAATTATTGTCAAATCAAAAATTTGAAATATTTCGATTATTTATTTAAGGTTAGTTTTTAGAAACTGATTTTGTTTAAAGATGCACTCTCCACTTTTAAAACGCATTTTGAGAAAGACTCAAAATCAAACCGATACTCGAGTCAATCAAAGAGAAAAAATTGGCATGGTTCGGATATCTAACCCGGATGGACAATAATAGACAAGTAAAAAGAGTGTGGGACGCCAAACCAATAGGGAAGAACAGAAGAGGAAGACCCATTAAAGAATGGAACAGTGACATCTCGCAGATACTGCAGAGTAAGGGTAAGACTTGGCAGGAAGCAACACAGATGGCATCCAATAGGAAGGAATGGAGAAAGTTCGTTAAGAGCTAGGACACCTCAGAAGACTGTCAAATATTGTAATTTAATGAATTGTATTGTAAACGGCCCAACACCGAAAGGTACAAATGGGTTCTACTGATTAAGTAAAGTAAAGTAAAGTTGACTTTTGTTAATAGGACGCTGATCAAAAGATATCAAAGGCTATAGCGGGATAGGATGGTCAAAATTGCACCATGCTCGATTCAGTTTTGGGTCTGGCCATTCGAAAGGACATAATTAAAAACTCTCTCAGTTAAATTTTCAAGTCCCTAGGTGCCTCTGGGGGTTCGCTATAAAAAAACGTATTTAAAAAAAAAATTTTTTTAGACGCTGTATTGCTGCAAAAAATCTGAAAAAATTCGTGAAAGCGTATTTTAATAATACAAAACTGATACATAATTTTTTTCAGATTTTTAGCTTGAAAATTGAGCCCAGGAAAAATATTTGAAATTTTTAGTGATATTTTAGGTTATGTCGGAAATTTTTGGTCAACTTTAAAACAATGTTTTTTTATGGGTTTTTCCCGTTATTTCGAATGGCATAGGTATTATTATCAGTTTCAACGTGGAAAATGCCTAAAAGTCGAAAAAACTGATTTTTTGGCTTTTTTCTGAAGTCTTTGACTCTTAACCTCAACAACATACACATAAATGAATGATAATTCATATTTTTATATGTATTATTATTATCTTTACAATCGAAATAAGCTATTAAAACTATTATTTTTTTCCTACAGCATGCTCCAAAAACCGAAAAACCCCGTTTTTTCGGCGTTGTTTTTAAGCTTTCGCTATATAACCTAAAGAACTAGATTAAATTAAAGGTTTTGAAGATTTTGAAGAAACTGCAAATAAACATTTTTATTTATACTGGCTATATTTCTTGTTTGAAATATTTTTTTCTACGGCATACAGTTTCTTAATAAATCGATATTTTTGCCACTCCTGCCACTCCCGACAGGAGTGGCTAACACGTTTTTACATCTTTTTTTTTGGTCCCAAAATTGACATTCTCAGTAAAACTCTTGTTTGTTCGTCTCGTTTTTAGAGACCAAATTTCTGACGACTGGATTGCACGGTAATCTTCTTTTCCAGATCAATCATAAATGAATATTATTAAATAAATAAAATTGTTGTTTTAACGGAATTATCGTAATCTGCAAATTTGACATAATCATTTTATTTTAATTGATTATTTTCTTAAGTATCTTATTTTTGTTTCATTTGCCAGATCCTTTAACTTCACATTTTATTTACAACATATCGTTCATATTCATATATTTCTGAATCTAACATATTTTACTTGTTTAAACAACCAATGTGGGATAATACTTGACATTTGCACATATAAGACCACTTTGTACAACTTATTGACATTCTTTAAAAAACATAACTACAAAGTCGCAGAAACTACCGTTTTTCTGAGGCACCTTCTTTGTTTCTATGATTCTATGATTTTCCTATCTATCATACAGCTGTATTCATTGTCAGTTGAAAGCTTTTAGTTTATTTATTATTTAGAAGGTTATGGCAGTATTTCCTGAAGTTTTGGTCAATCCAATATCTACATAATTTTGCAGACTCCGACAACATGGTGCCGAACTAGACATTCCGAAGGTTAAATCAATAAAATAATAAATAAAATAAATGGAACAGTCAACTTCCTGCTCCACGTCGATTTAGGGACAACGGAGCTTGGTCATAAAACTATAACACCGAGAAAACTACCTCCTGTTTTCGTATAAATAGTCCAAAGAGACGTTCGAGACGACGCTGCGTTCTCCACTTTACCGGATTCTTTCAGGAAGTGCACAGTCAACAGTGAATGAAACTGGTTGTGTACGCCAAGGAATAAAACTGACAAAATCTCTGTTTTCAGATCGATGTCTCTAGCAAATGTTACAAATATTCGGTTTTGGGGTGATTATTTTTATGTCTTTTTGATGTCGCTTTATGTAGAATCGGTACAGCGAGAATGGAAAACTCCCAATTCGTAGATTATAAAGACGGAATGCAGACGACATATGTGTAGGAGATAAAACGTGATTTTTTAAATAAATTAGAAACCGGTAAAGCATCTGCAAGTATATACAAGGTTCAGTCATTAAGTGGTAGTCGCAAAATCTTTTGAACAGTGTATGTTACAAGCAGAAACTTTGAATATTTGCAACCTTAACACCTTTTGTTGCTTTAAATCCTTTGTAATAGCAAGGATAAAGATAGGAAAATAAAGGGGGAAAATAGCTACTAGACATAATGAAGGACTTTGATGCTGCATCAAAGAAGTTTAAACCAAGAACAATGCTATATGAACAAAGAACGGGAAAGTAATACTACAAAGTGAAATACTGAATAGATGAAGAGAATTGTTCAAAGAAAAGGTTAAAGTAAAATATGCAATCAGAAGTGTACCAGTTTTATGTTCACCCTATAACAAATGTGGTGAAAAAACTAGAATGGCTCGGACATCTAGAAAGAATGCTAGGTAATAGACTAGTCAAGGAGTACACGAGAGCAAAAAAAGGGAGGAAGACCGAGAAAGAAATGGAGAGATATAGTGATGGAAGATGTCAGAGAGATGGAAATCAGAGATTGGAAGCTGATAGCTAAGAACAGAAAACGATGGAAATTATATATCCAGCAATGGGCCTAAAAGGCCTGTTAACGCTGTACACACATACATTAATCAACTTCAACAATCATTGAGAAATAAATCTACTCTAACTAGCTGAAATCACAGAAGCAGTCAACAGATTAAAGAACACGTCACCCAGATTCAGCAAAATTAGCAAAAAATAATAAAAGTATGCGGATACTTATTAAAGCGAGTGAGACACAAGGAACACCTTGTGGGTTCTGCAGGCAGAAGTCTACAATAAACCAGATCTGTTGACGGCAATCAGACGGCAATTGAAAATTTTTGATGCAGGCATTGAAAGAATTTACATTTTAAAACAGCTTACTGCCAGAGTAAAACAAACATCCAAGAAGCTTGGATGGTTAGAAATACAGATGGGAAAGTTTAGAGATATAAACCAGAAAACAAGAGACAAGATTAGGGAAAAAAACAGAAGCCGAAAGTGGGACAACTACGTACAAGAAATGGATGAACAGGGTCCAAATATGTAAAATATTTGGAAACTTCAAACATTAAGGAACGACAGAAAACCCATCCCCCCATTACATGGACAAAATGGCATCGTCTACACCATTGAAGAAAAAGCCGGGGTAATGAGGAGGACTCTCGAGATAGATTGTACACTAAATTATCACCTACGACGAAGTCGTAGACTTCATTGAAGAAGTCGAAGAATATCGAGAAATACCCCTACGTCTAGATGAAATTTTAACAGAGCTCTAAAATATGACAGCGAAAGCAATTATATTTTTAACAAACATCACAAATGCGATACTCTGATACAGGCTCTTTCCAAACCGATGATGAAAGGAAGCCCACGTTATTATGATTCCAAAGCCAGAAAAAAACCACACGTTTCCGAAAAACTACAACCGATAAGGTTACTTCTAGCAGTCAGCAAAATTGTAGAAAGACTCATACTAAGCAGACTCCAATCAGAAACAGACAGGTTAGGAATAGTCCCAGAAGCTCAGTTTGGATTCCGAACAGAACAATCCAGCGAACTACAAGTACTCAGACTAACAGAGTACATAACAGCTGGATTCAACGACAACGAGTATACAGGAGCAGCCTTCCTGGACAAAGCCTTCGACAGAGTCTGGCACGAAGGACTGACTTACGAAATGAGAAGCTATGGATACAGTGGAGCCATGACAGGATTAATCTCATCGTACTTGGGCGGCCGGAGGTTTAGGGTTCAGATAGGACAAGGGATGGTCTGGAGCATTGGGGCGCGATGGACTGACTCCTGAGAACAAGAGTTAATCCTCCTCGCCCCAATGAATTGTAACACCCGAGTGTCATTTTTAAGGGGTGTACAAGTCTCACAGGCTGGGTTAAATTAAATTGCTTACTTGCTTGCTGCTACTGAATCCCTTCCTGGATATTATATCAACAATTTTTTCTGATACCTGCCCAATTTTATTTATTCGTTCTATATTTCTGCCAATTTTTAATGGTAGTTTACAAGTTTTATTTTTTTAGATTCTTGAATGGTAAGTAGTCTCTCAGATGCGTAGTCTTTCATTAGGCTTTCAGAGATATCGTTATATTTCAATATTTTTCTTAGAAATAATTGGAATTATCTCGCTAGTCAATTTTTTAAAATATACTGGAAATTCATTGATTATTTCTTTCGCTGAATACATTTTCGTAAGGCTTTATTAATTTTGTTGGTTTATTTAAACATTCTATTAAGAATAACACTCCCACATGCTATTCTACGTAACCCAAGTTGGGATATGCGATTTGTTTTAGAAATACAAGTTCCTGGACTCAGGGAATTTACTATATTTAACCAACACCATCTCTTTAGCATATTCTCTTTGTTCGCGGACGCAGCTCTTGAAATGTTCGACCACCTCGCATGTACAAAACATTTAGCCGGAAAACAAAAGAAGGAGTCCATTCTACAAACAATACTGACATAAAATATAATGGCGCTTGTGCGTTGTAGGTGTCTTGATATTAAACTAAACATATTACGAGTTGTTCCACGTTCCAGGATTACCAACTGTAACTACATATTTCATCAGTGTTGCCAACCTGTCAACCACTAACGCGAGTTTCATGTAAATTGGCAGTACAGGGTTATGCGGCGAAATGTAACAATACACAATTTTAACGAAGATATAAAATCAGACAAATAACTGACTGTAATGATTTAATCTGTTTCTTTGGGTGAATCGTTTTTTACCGCAAATCTAGATATATATTAATATATTTTTTTTAACTACACCTAAGGATCTACCTAAAATTTTTGCAGAGAATATTGAGCAAGTTGACTGAGAAAGTTCACCAATGATACAACAAAAAACAAAGAAAAAAATTAGTTTAAGGAGGTTGGAGATTAATTACAGAAAATAGTAAGTTAAGAAAACTAAGACACTACACTAGACTTCCTTACTCCAAAGAAATGAGCAAAAATACAGTGTTCTTTTGATAGTCTGTAAAAAATATCAAACACCGGAATGGAGTGCCATTCATTCTACACAAAGAAGTACCTTCTTCTTCTTCCTCCTATTTATAAGCAATTCTGCTTCTTCATCGGCAGATTAATACCGCTATGGAAGGTTGTCCTCCATCTTTTGTGCGATCGTTCAATACAATACTTCTTCTGTCGATTGGTGACTTATTTTTTTCTATTTTGACGGCACGGGTCTCCTACATTCTGCTTGTGTGGTTATTTCATTCTTTTTTCCATTTTGTGTCCATTCATTTATACATTCATATACGTTACATTTTCCTCTAATGACTTCACTTCTCATTCGATCTCTCAGCGTATTTCCTGTAATTCTTCTCAGTACTCTCATTTCTTCCAGTAGCCTTTGCATTGTGGCTGTTTCCGGTCGTGCAGTTGCTGCTGGATCGTTGGTGCAACAAAAAAATGAGCGTCAGGATCTTTCGTGTCAAACGTCAAACTCACCGTCGTCTTCTGAATCTGCAAAGCCTAGTTTAAACAAGAAAGCTGGAGTAACAATAAAACCGAAAAAAAAAAAACCGCCACACAAGTTCTGCTATCGGCGAAAAGACAAAATATGTAAAGTGTAACAATAAAACACTGAAAACTTTGTTTTCAAAACTTCCACAAAATTTATTTTAAATTCTTATCACTACAGCTGTTTCGGCTAATTGCCTTTCTCAGGTGATCTGTTTTTGGCATGGGTTTACACTTTATAGTCTCTAATGAAATAGGTTGAGGAAGGGAGAACTGTTTGTCTCAAGCTGGTCATTCAGAATTATATCTGTGTTTTTAATTTGTTGATTTCCATAGATTCTAACAAAGATAGCTTAAGGCCTTTATTTTGAATGTGTAGAATTTTAAATTCGTCATTAAAAGAATGATTATGATCTAGAAGGTGAAGTGCGTATGTAGAATCTGTTTTTCTATTATTGAAAGCCCTTTTATGTTCTGCAATTCGTTTATTAAAATTTCTACCTGTTTGACCAATGTAAGTTTTTGGGCAGTCGCCACATTTAAGTTTGTACACACCACTGTGTAAGTGTTTTTTATGTTGGCTCTTGTTGTTTTTATCAAATAACAACCTAGGCAAATATATTAAAAACAACAAGAGCCAACATAAAAAACATTTACACAGTGGTGTGTATAAACTTAAATGTGGCGACTGCCCAAACACTTGCATTGGTCAAACAGGTAGAAATTTTAATAAACCAATGGCAGAACATAAAAGGGCTTTCAATAATAGAAAAACAGATTCTACATACGCACTTCACCTTCTAGATCATAATCATTTTTTAATGACGAATTTAAAATTCTACACATTCAAAATAAAGGCCTTAAGCTATCTTTGTTAGAATCTATGGAAATCAACAAATTAAAAAACACAGATATAATTCTGAATGACCAGCTTGAGACAAACAGTTCTCCCCTCCTCAACCTATTTCATTAGAGACTATAAAGTGTAAACCCATGCCAAAAACAGATCACTTGAGAAAGGCAATTAGCCGAAACAGCTGTAGTGATAAGAATTTAAAATAAATTTTGTGGAAGTTTTGAAAACAAAGTTTTCAGTGTTTTATTATTACATAAAATGAATTTCCATCAAGTAACGGTCGAATCCGTCAATTAAATATGTAAAGGCTGAAAAAGCCGTACCAAAGATATAAAAAAGCCGACCAAGGCGAAGAAAGTTGAAAAGAAGTCAGCAACTAAAACTGCGTCATATTCATCGCTAGTTTCAACTTCCGCAGAGACCAAAGTAAAACCACCAACCAAAGCGAAGAAATCACATAAAGGCAGTCCTACAACTACTACACTAAGGCCACTTAAGGAAAAGGCCGCCAAGGCAGCCAAAAGTTCACCAAAAGATAGAAAAGCTGCTGCTCCTAAGAAGAAGTAATCGGACTAATTAATATCTTCGAATTATTAAAAACAAAGATGATGTTTGTGAGTTACAAATTTTTTCCAATCATCTTTAAAAAGTTACCGTGTTTGAAGAATAATTGCATAAATATTTTTCCAGCTCATATTACTTGGAAAACGGGCCGAATTTATGTCCTTGAATAGTTGTAAAAACTCATGGATGAGATTGCGTTGGAAGTTTTAAGCAGTAATTTTTTGACGTTTTTTATTTCATATAATACAAATAATTTATATTTAAATGGGAATAAGCCACAATTAAAGGTTAAAATACGTTTATTGACGTTTCAATTTGAATTTTTTCAATTTTCCATTACATTTTGAGAACGATTTCCGAAGTGGAAATTGAAACGTCAATAAACGTATTTTAACCTTTAATTGTGGCTTATTCCCAATTAAATATAAATTAATTAATTCCCATTTTGAGAACGATTTCCGTAGTGGAAATTGAAACGTCAATAAACGTATTTTAACCTTTAATTGTGGCTTATTCCCATTTAAATATAAATTAATTTAAAATGCCACAAGAAAATAGCTTCAGAACAATAATACAAATAATATCTACTTTGATTTTTCTAATTTAAACAAAATGCAGTCGTGGAACCATAGACTAATTTATATATTTGTTAGTGAAATTACCACTTCTTATAAAAAATAATAGGACCAATTTATACTTATTTTGCTAAAGACACATTAAGGCCTTTTCTACCAGTTGTCTCACCCTATATAGTCATCTAAAGATGAGGAAAACAAATAAACGTTGATTAAAAAACGGCCGTTCACTGGCGGCAAAAGTTGTTCGATTTATAGGCTATATCCTTATTGTTTTACATATAATTGACAGTAATGACGGGCGTGTAGGATAAGGTATGATGAACGTTGTCAATTTTGATAACCCACACGAAGAAATTTATCAAAATCAAGGCAGGGTACGGGAAAATATATCGTCGACGAGACATAATGGCATATTGTGTGCGTCATTTTCGGAATATTAATATTTGTAGTGAAAAAGGTGGGGGTTTAACTTTACGTTTGATATTACAAGAAATTATTGATATAATATTTTATACACATAGTTTCCACAGCGATTTCTCATTTAAAAAATGACAGGTTTTAAAAAATAACTTCTGTTTGCTTTAGAAGAGGATATTAAGAGTGTAGGCGCAAAATTTCGAGCCAATGCTTGTTATATGCATTCATATTTTTTCGAATCCTGAGAAAACTAAAAAGTATGTTTGAAAAATTTAAACGCAGAATGAAATCGTACATTATTATCGAGGGCCGAAAGTCCCTGAAAACTTCCATAATGAATATTAGTAAGTTACAGGAAAAAGGAGAGAAAATTTAGTGTAATTTTTAAATTTAAATATATCATTCAAAAGAAACTTTTTGTTTATTCTAAGGGACTTAAAGGGTCTTGAACTGTTGAGGCTGATACAGATCGAATGTGATCGAGCGACCGAGTTTGTCACCTTATTTGGTAGAGCAATAAGTTTACAGTAACTATTTGTGTTTTCAAACCTATCTAAAGAATAGAGACAGTAATGTCCCCATGTAATCAGGAAGATTGGAATATTCTTTGCTCTCCTGGTTTGCTTCATCAATTTCATCACACTCTCATGAAGATTCTCAATTTAGCATTTCAAAAAAGAATTCTTTCATTTCAAAAAAGAATTTCCCGCAAAAACTTAAGATCGTTAAATTATATTAAAAAACATATAACATGCATGAAATTTTGATATTATATTTTTATAAATATACGTCCATATATAAATTAGCCAAATGTATATCTTTTAAATCTAGAATGGCAAATGCCAATAATAAACGAAAGCAATCTTGGCCTATAGTTAATAATTTTAGAGCTAAAGTTCCCCAAACTACTGATATAGTCTTAGACCCTAGTGAGCTGAATAAATATTACTGCTTGGTAGGTCCAGACTCGCTGAAAAAATTAATTCTTCTTCTGATCCAATGCATTTTTTAAATGGAGTAAACATTACAAAATATTTTTATTTTCTTCCCACTAACTCGACTGAAATAAAAACTATTATACAAGCCATTAAAAATCGTTTGGCTGCAGGTTGGGATGATATTCAATCTATAGTTTTATCCCTTCTTCCTGATAATGTTCTGATAATTTTAGATGGGGCAATTAACACATATTTTTCAACAGGTCACTTTAGCGATTGTTGAAAATGTGCTAAGGTTATTCCTCTGTACAAAGGTGGTGACCACGATTTACCTGCTAATTATCGTCCTATCTCTTTGTTACCGTCGCTTTCAAAGGTTGTAAAAAAAATTTTTCCTTCCAATTCGGTTTCCAGTCATTAAAAAGTACATATGATGCCATCTTCGATTTCATGGAAAAACTATACTTGGGCTTAAATAACGATTATGTTGCTGCCGCAGTCAGTCACAAAATACTTCTTAATAAACTGGAAAGATATGGTTTTAGAGGCACTGCTCTAAAGTGGGGAGGCACTGTTCATACTTGGAAGACAGATGCTAGTATGTATCAATCAATGAGCGCTACTCTAGTAATCTCTTTATTAATTGTGGAGTACCTCAAGGCACTGTCTTGGATCCTATCTTTTTCTTGATATATTCTAACGACATAACTAACGTCGACATTAATGGCCGGTTTACTATATTTGCAGATGGCACCACACTTTTATGGCAAAACAAGGACTCTAAGGTACTGAACCAGATAATTAGTAGTGATATGCTAAAAATCTTACGAGTGGTGCAAAGCTAATCATTTGACATTTAATTTTTCAAAAACCAAATTAATTTCGTTTAAGAATTATCTAAACAACATTTCTCTTTGCAATGAAGGCATTTGTTCTGACACCGTAAACAAATTTTTTGGTCTCTATATTGATAATAAACTTAAATTTGAGCAACACGCTGTATGTTTAAGCAAAAATATATCATCGAGTTGCTTTGCGGTCAAATCAGTTGCTCACCATTTAGATTTCAAGATTGCAAAAAGTGTTTGTGTGGCTCTCATTGAATCTAATTTGAGATACGGTATTGCCTTTTGGGGTAGCTGTTCTCTTTAACATTTTAGTAGAAATTTTATGCTACAAAACAGAGCACTCAGATATTAATGCAAGGTCAAGTTTGGTACATCATGCAGGCCTCTGTTCAGGAAACATAGTATCTTGACATTTCCTTGCATGTATGTCCTTGAATTAGCGTACTGAATTTTTAGAAAACATATAGAGGATATTCGGACAGATTCCCCTTATAACACTCGTCTAAATTATGTTATTCCACTTCCAATTCCATCTTCTACATTAAAGAAAGTGTTTAATCACCTACCACTCGATATAAGATCCACAAGCAATATTTTTGTATTCCGAAGAGGAAGTTTTTATTATCTAAATGTTACTATTCGCTCCGTACGTGACTGACGCGACATCTACCGCATTCATCTGACAGTTTTGGACCTTCCAAACGGAAAAGAAAGGGAAAAATCTAGTACTGGCAAATCAAGTTTTTGCATGTGGAAGAGCATGTAATTAAAAACAATAATAGTAAAAATTATGATATAAAAGCTAAAGTCATCTGGCAGGCTGCAGTTAGCTTGAAGCCTTATAAAATATCATTTAAGGTAAATTATTTAAATTTTTCCTATTTCAATTGCATAAAAATAAAATTATGTGATATTTACTTTTTCATATTAATAGCACGAATCCATCTTTTTCTTTTCTCTAATTTATATGTAATCTTTGGAAACCTATAAAAACTACACTCACTATTTTTGCTATTATTAGCACAATTATATACGCAACATGTATTTGCACCCATTTTTGATAAAATTTATGCGTAAATAGATTCAAAAGGTCCAATTTTGTCATATTTCGCCGCTACGCACGCTGGCATCGTTTCAAGGTACCCCTACCATGGTCACGCACGGAGCGAATAGTATAGAGGAATTTTTTGAGGACAGTTGCGCTAATTGATATATTTTTTTTCCTTTTTTTTTAATTATGGAAATTTTATAATTAGTATTTTAATGTATCTTGTGCCTTGTTTCTACTATAAGTACCATGTTGTATTTTATAAATGTAAACTCATTTTAAAAACAATAAATTTCTCTCTCTTTCTCTCTCTCTCTTTCATAAATGAAACGAGACCGAAGATGCTACTTTTTGTCATTTTGAAAAGTGATAGAATTAACATTAATACAGAAACCTAGAAGAATACCACTGAAAATAATGTTTTACAGATCCATTAGTCTACTTTTTACGTCATATTAATACCTTTTTTCTATATTATCTACGATATTAACCACCAATTTGGATGATTTCGACCAACACACAGGATATAAACTGATATCACACAACTTTTTGAAAAGTCTGTGATTCTGACCATTTGGATGGAAAGAAAGACGAAACTTGTAACAATACAAAAGTTTATTTCACGTATTTCGTATATCATCCACCTGTATAAAGTTTAAATCTGCGTTTTAAAATCCTCCGAAGAAGAACACTTTAGTTCTCTTGGTATAGAATAAGCTTTAAATTGTTTGTTTACACAATGGGATTTTTTCATTAAGATTGGCATGAGAATAGATGAATTAACGTTGACGAAACGATTCAACGTTAAATGTCTTGGAGGGTTGGATATTTTTACGAGCGAAAAATCATCTATCCGTGAGAATTAAGATCATTTCTGACCGATATCTTGAGGAATCAGGTTAAATTGATCTCATGCGAATCATAATAATGTTTATTTCTTTAAAACCTTTATAAAAACTGACTTTATTTGCGGCAAAAAATTGTATGCGAAAGCTGCACTATTCACCTGTAAAACGGATTTTGATTTTTGTCGATGGGACACTCTAATCAAAAGACATCGAAGTTTTACCAGACATTCAAAATCGCCGGTCGCTTTAAGCGTTGTTTCTGAGAGAACGGTTCAATCTACACAAAAAGTACTAATAAACATTTTTGTTCAGAACTATCTCAGCTATATTTCTTGTTTGAAACATTTTCTTTTCTATGGCGTATAGATTCTTGGTCAATCAATGTTTTCTCTCCTACGTGGAAGGAGAATCAGCGTTGACATTCTCAGCAAAATTCAACTTGTTCATTAAACTTTTATTGATCAAATCTCTGATGACTGGATTATAAAGGCCATCTATTACAAATATTTTTGGTAGTTTCAATAATATTGTATTAAAAATCTGTTATACGATTCAGCAATAAAATTAGTAATTATAGATATTTTCTTTACATACCATTTAATTAAAATTGCATCCATTGTTGGTCTGCAACTGCTTTTCACACATTTCTGTTTAATAACGTATCGGTCTATAATCATGAAATGATACTCTGATGTTACCATGTAATTAATTCGTATATTCATACAGTCGACAAATTGTTTTTAAAATCACTAAATTAACTTTTCATAAAATGTAGTCAAAAATTTAGCGAAACCTCATCAAACAATTCCCTCATTGCTATTTACTAATTAAAGTCCCCGCGCTACCCTCATTCAATGGCCCGCCCCGACTCCCTTCACCTCCCCTTAATCATTTCATAACTCATGTCACTCATCCCAGAGGATCCCGGGAGGTATTTCCGGTCTCAGAAACAGGCTCCGTTGGTCCCCCGGACTCCCGGAATCGCACATGGAACGCTATTCTATTGTTTGGACCGTTTTCGGCTCGTTAAATTTTCAGCATAATAGCTCTTTATTGCGCTATGATTTCTGGCTACGGCTTTTTCTGGATCCCTACCTTTTAGGCCTATCCGTTGGAAAGAAAATGTGTCAAAACTTATCTGGTTTAGTCAGTTTAAAAAGGATTTGTAAGTAAACTTTCGAGCGATGTTTTGTAACTGGTTTGCTTTATTGATTAATTACTACAAATTTGAAATTACTCATTATATCTACCGACAGAGAATGTGATTTCAAGTTGGAAGGTCCCGAGGTGGCATCTACATTGTCTGAAAGAATGGACGATTACACAACACTGACATACAGTGAAGCAGATCAAAACGAAAGAGTTGGCTACGAGGTAGCTAAATTATTAAACAAAAAGTTCACACCTAGAATAGAAAGCTACTTGTACATAAATAAACCAATAGTAACAACAAGATTATCGGAATCATTTATAGCTTTTCGGATTGATCAATTATTGATTTTTTTACCATTTATTTTTATAACATGCAGATAACTCCTTTATTAATGGTTTTCAAGCGAATAATGAGTTCTGGGGAGTAAATTGGGTATTGTAAATGGAGTATTGTATTTTCATCACCTACTGGATAATACTGGGGTATGTTATATACATACCCTAAAGATTTTCAACATATGTAATACCCAGTAAACGCCCAGCCACACAGCTTAATTTCTGTAGATTTGAAGAAGCAATTCTATTCTTCTTCTTTGTGTGCCTTATCCCTTAAGGACATTGTCCATCATCATAGCACATTTTGTCTGTCTACATCAGTTTGAAAGAGTTCTATTGTTATTTTTTTACTCCACTGCTATAAATTTTTTAACTGGAACGTGCGTCTTCTTCCCGGTTCTCTTTTTTCTTCCACTTTCCCTTGTATAACCAATCACATCAACTCATATTCTTCATTTTTTAGTAGTATGTGACCGAAGTAGATCATTTTTCTTTCCTTTATAGTGTTGAGTATTTCTTATTTCATCTCTCTTAATGTTTTCGTATTTGTTACGTGTTGTGTCCATGATATTTTCCACATTATTCTATAATACCACATCTCAAAGCTGCCAAATATTTTTTTAGTTGAGTCCGTAATTATCCAGGCTTCAACTCTAGAGAATACATAGCATTTCAATACTCTAGTTCTAATTTCTATTTCCACTTTTCCATTGCATAATACTCCTTTTATATTATAGAAAGCGCTTCCAACTATCTCAATATGTCGTTTTATTTCAAGTTTGCGGTCCTACTACTCATTTATAGTATGGCTTTATCATGGTCTATTCATATCTATTACGGCTTTCTGATAAAGGTATCAATTTGTTATGATTATCACATCCTGATGATCTATTTCTGTGTTTCGTCATGTGTTTACGAGCCTCCTCAAAGTGAACCAGACAGACGGAGCAATAAGAGATCTAATAAGCGGAATATCCAAAAAAATCATTGTTATCATTTTGACTAATTTTTAAATCAGTTTCTTTGCATAAGATATGTGCCTCTATAAAGTTTTATAGCCTCGTCTGAACGCATTGTTTCATTGACTGGCCTATCTTGCATAGAATTGTCCCCCGATCTGTCAACGAGAGCCGAAAATTAGTGGAGCGCAGAATTATTTCACTATTAATTGTTGTCCTCTGTACAGGTAGAATTCAAACGTTCCAACCTTAATTAGAGCGCTAGTTATTAGGCAAAAATAGAAACGGGCTAAAATTCGAACGAATCGTGGGGCGTGTGGGTCCAATTAGGACCAATTTGATAGAGCTGCCCGCAACGGGTTATTCGTTTAGCAGAAAACACGAATTTACCGAACGAATAAATTGATACAGAAAGCGGAAAAACAGTATCTGCCAACCAATAGTGTATAGATCCTTAAAAATAACAGTTTGTATCGATACTAAATATTTTGAATACAAAAACATGTAATACAATTAACAAACAAATTTGGGTAAATAACAAACGATCTAAACAGTTTTTGGCGTAAAGCTTAATAGTCTTAATAACTTTTGTCTTATTGTTGAAAAACTCAGTGAATTTCCAATCAAGTTTTATATCAAAACCAGAACTTTATTTTGGAGAGAGATAATTTAGAAAGGGAGTGCTACACTTAAAAACAAATTTTCTTAACCACCGATGTCTTTAGTCAAAGTAATATTTCGTCTACTAATACTGTTTCTCAGATCCCGAAGAGACGCGTTCTTAAATGTTTGTTAAGAAAGATGTTTGTCAAAAAAATGATCGACTAATTCGTCAAATAATAATGTATCCAAAAACCAATACCAAGAAAGGTAAAACTGTTTCAGCTCCACGCTCTGAAACAGTTATTCTCTCCACTTTCCTATGTCGATCTTTCGAAAGTACCTTCGTTTCGAAGGGCTGTAAGTTTCGAAAAATTGGATTAATTTTATAGCTATAAGTTTCAATACAAAGTTTAGATTTTCATTCAAAATTTGTACAAATTGTATTTCTTAATGTTTATAAACAATGGAGATACGATTTTTTAAAAAATAGGCGCCAACTTCGTCCCTATTGGTCATAGAAGGTTTTTTTTAATGTGAGTTTTTTTACCAGCTATCCAATGGTTGTACGTACAAGTATGTAGCTTAAAAAATATAAAAATTATTACAATTGTTTATAAGTAAAAACATACCCCTTTTTCAAACGTTTATTTTGTAATAAATTTCGATAAAAACGCAATATGCATTTAACTTCTGAGATAGTTTAAGTCTTAAAGAATCCTATGAAATCTGGTAAATGTGCCTAGCATCATTCATAGGGCAAGTACAATAGTTTAAATAATTAGCCTCAGGGATAAATAAATTAAATAACTTTTAAACTTAAACTAACGGGGGGAAATTTCGCACAAATTTAAAAGACGGTAATTCCTCGATGTTCAAATGTATTAATTACATTTTATTTTGTTAATAAAAAAAAAATAAAATTTATAAATTAGTGCAAAAAACTGCTTTGTTGCAAATATCGCAAAATGATATAAATATTGTTTATTTAAAATATAAGGGAAAAAACTTATAGACAAAAAATCAAATTGTGACCATAAATTATTGTTTAAAAAAAAAGCAAGGTAAAAATACGAGTACCTTTTCATATATTCGTCATCTAGTAACCCCCACCTATGTCTTAAAAACTTCAGATATTTGCGAAATATTTTTCGACCTTTTTTTTAACCAGACTGTACTAATTCGTCACAAGTCACATTGTGGTAATTTGTTTAAGGAAAATTTTTTGCAGATTTTATTGTTTTTCTGTAACGCTCGCCGATGGTTATGTAGTCAATTTGTCAAATTATCTGTCATAAGTTTCCATATTAATAAAAGGTAAAGTCAGAATTAATAGATAATCAAAAGACAGTATAAAAAAATATATCGTATTTTGCACCCAATCTTAACCCTCTCCCCAGTATATTTATTACGCGTATTATTGCAAGGATTTTACTTGTCGATTTGTCTTTGCATATGCCATTTTTTCAAAAACAATTTATTTTTCGTACCCATAAAAATAATATTTGTTTACCCATAGAAATCATAAAACACTAACACATTTTGATACATTTAGCCATTAATAGATTCCCGTAAACAAAGCTATAAACCAGGAACAGACGATTTTACAGCCACCGTAAATTCATTATGTCAATTCTTTCTGAATGTCACTATAATAAATCCGTAAACAGGAAATATAAGATCGCTACTTTAACTTTCAAATCGCCTTTTGCGTCCTCAGCGACTTTTCACGACATCTGCAACATATATGGAACCAGAGCTACAGGGATGGTAACAAAATGGATAGTATTAGACGTTTTATTACAGATAATGGTGAACTTGTACCCCGTTTATTTTTTATCTCAATTCAAGAAATAATGCTATATGAAAAACGGTTTGAAAAATATTTGCTAAGTATACAACACCCGAACCAGATAGGCCGGGCGCCAATGTCGGTAATCATTAGATCTGCATTACCGACCGACTTGGACACTGGCACTGTACTTGTACTTGGTTCAGTACTAAATTCTATAAAAGAGATATAGCAGCTTATAAAAGAAATATGGACACAGAAATCCCTCCTCAATGATTGGAATATTGGAATATTTTGCACCATGCACAAAAAAGGAGATATCTTTGAATGGTCTAACCACAGAGGAATAACGCTTCTTAATGCAGCGTATAAAATATTGTTTACAGTACTATGTCATGGTATGGCACCATTATGTAGAATGGATAGTAGGAAAATACCAGGCTGGTTTCAGAGGTGGTAAATCGACAATTTATGAGATTTCAACCCTGAAACAAATTTTGGAAAAAACACTGGAATATGGCATAGATACTCATCACATATCTATAGACTACAAAGCAGCCTAAGACTCTATGATTAGAGTGGAAATTTTCCAAGCAATGAAAGTTGGTAAATTTAACAAAACTAACTCTTTAAAAAGTTGAGTGTAGAGTACGAATTCAGGGGGCAGAATTTCGATGGCCAACAGATACTATTTTTTGTTCAATCTCCTCCTTAAATCCATAATTATATCGAGAAATAAAAAAATAAAACTCTACAAAACTAATATGCCCAGTCCTAACATATGATTCAGAGACCTAAACTCTAACAAAAAGTAATGAAAACATTTTAGGATGTTTCAAAAGAAAAGTACTAAGGCGAATCTATGGAGCAGTGAATGACCATGGAGTGTGGAGAAGACGATACAACATTGAACTTTATAGTAGAGGTTACGACTTCAAAAGAATTATTACTCAACCCGGTCGTGATATCTAGAAATGAGAAAGAAAAAGTATTTATAGAAGCATCAGTAAATTCAATCAGAATTAGCATAGCTGTAAAACAAGCAGATGAGATTGAAAAAATTCTCTGTAAGAAATTTATGAGGTTTATGATGATGAGAGCTGAAAACTTCATTGTACTTCGAAGAAAACCAATTGAAGGATACGATATAAGCTTCCTCATTACCAATTTTCATACAGAACAGATGTACAAACATAAGTTAGTCGATTTTGTCATACATTTTATGGAGGAAATTGATAAAGAAATATCTGAAATGAAGTTAGCTGTCAATGCTAGAGCTAGAATTGTTTCTGAAGAATTTTTAAAACGTTTTTAAAAAGTAATGTATGCAGTGCTAAATAGGTGCTAGCAAAGTAACATTGGTAATATATCAAGACAGTGACATTTGAGTAAAAAGTATGAAGAAATACTGATGTTAAAATAATGATTGAACTTTATAGAATATACCAGAAACCAGATATCGTAAAACATATTAAGATTGGGCGTCTGAGGTGTATAGGAAATGTAATACGGATGGAACAAAATGACCCAACTAGAAAAACGCTCCTTGATAGACCTATTGGTCAGAGAAGAAGAGGAAGATCCAGAAAAAGGTTTCTTGATAACATCGATGAAGACATGAGAAATATGCGAATACGTGCTTGGCGGACGAAGGCGATGGATAGGGACGACTGGAAAGAAATTCTTGTGGCGGCTAGGACCCACACAGAGTTCTAAAGTCAGAAGTCTAGG
This sequence comes from Diabrotica undecimpunctata, assembly GCF_040954645.1. Lineage (NCBI taxonomy): Eukaryota > Metazoa > Arthropoda > Insecta > Coleoptera > Chrysomelidae > Diabrotica > Diabrotica undecimpunctata. Next base: position 168,541,796 of record NC_092805.1, read on the forward strand.
ACCCACACAGAGTTCTAAAGTCAGAATGATGATGATAAAGAAACAAAAAATAAGAAAATGTTGGTTTCAATTAAATTATTTAATTACCGTTAGGTGTTGCCTTGACGAGAAAACAACTATTTTATATTAAAAATTTAAAAATACTTATCTGTGCGATGTAATTGATGAATGATACACTTACCTGAAAAGAAAAAAAAATATTAATAAAAAAGAACATATTAGATATATTTTGTGTACCACAACATCACTAATTTGAAAAATATTTTCAAGGCGCTGTAATTAAAACGGTCAATAGAGTTTTTTAGGCTTGGTCTAGTCTAAATCAAGTAAAGAGTTAAATAATTGATGGATTCGACCGTTACTTGATGGAAATTCATTTTATGTAACAATAAAACACTGAAAACTTTGTTTTCAAAACTTCCACAAAATTTATTTTAAATTTTTATCACTACAGCTGTTTCGGCTAATTGTGTTTCTCAAGTGATCTGTTTTTGGCATGGGTTTACACTTTATAGTCTCTAATGAAATAGGTTGAGGAGGGGAGAACTGTTTGTCTCAAGCTGGTCATTCAGAATTATCTGTGTTTTTTAAATTGTTGATTTCCATAGATTCTAACAAAGATAGCTTAAGGCCTTTATTTTGAATGTGTAGAATTTTAAATTCGTCATTAAAAGAATGATTATGATCTAGAAGGTGAATAGCAGAACATAAAAGGGCTTTCAATAATAGAAAAACAGATTCTACATACGCACTTCACCTTCTAGATCATAATCATTCTTTTAATGACGAATTTAAAATTCTACACATTCAAAATAAAGGCCTTAAGCTATCTTTGTTAGAATCTATGGAAATCAACAAATTAAAAAACACAGATATAATTCTGAATGACCAGTTAGAGACAAACAGTTCTCCCCCTCCTCAACCTATTTCATTAGAGACTATAAAGTGTAAACCCATGCCAAAAACAGATCACTTGAGAAAGGCAATTAGCCGAAACAGCTATAGTGATAAGAATTTAAAATAAATTTTGTGGAAGTTTTGAAACAAAGTTTTCAGAGTTTTATTGTTACATAAAGAGTTAAAAATATATTAGGAATATTAAAAATAAAATATTTACGTAAACAGTAAATACTTTTCCAAACACATAGTATTACATTAAACAACATTATTAGACTGTGAACTATCTGAATTATGCCTGTATTTTAGTCAGTCCCAATATATAGTTGTTAGGACTCGTAGTTGTCTCTTACGTTAGATCGTTTTGCAGGATCTCCATGTGTTATGGGATTTTTGAAAATATTTTTGTATGACACACTCAGCCAAATAATATTTTGAAATAACTTTGAATGATCTTGATTATGAGTTTTATTATATTATTTACAAATATCTCGCCTGCTTATATTAAAGTAACCAAAAGTGGACAAATATAGAATATACAATATACAAATACAAAATAGACAAATTATACGAAAATGAAGACTATAGACAACAGATCTTTTAGGTCGTAAATTGAAGAAGTTTATGAGTACAAACAATGTCTTTGAAAACAAGAATCTACAAATAAGGTTGTAAAAAACTTAGTATTATAAACATTACTAATGTATGGTCCTAAAGTTTTGGGAAAAATTTCACCTGGTCTGATTGAGAAGCAAAATGCATTTAACAAAGTCATCAGTTATCAGTCATCACCAAATGTCATCAGTTATTGACATTTAATAAACAAAGCAGAATATTTTGGTTTGTGCTCTGCAAAAGTCTTATAAAATTGATATTCGTCGAAGTGTTTATAATATGGTTGGGCGAATGTCAAAACGAGAAATTGTTAATATTTATCGAGATCAAAACATAAGCAAATCGACAATTTATCGCACAATGAGAGAATGTGAAGAAGGGATACCATATGTTAACTTGCGTAAAAGTGGCCGACCGCGGATTTTAAACCATATAAGAGAGGCAAGAGGCAAGACTGATTGAAGCAGCTAAGAACAAAATTGGGGTCTCACAGCGAAAACTGGCCAGAAGATTTCATGTTGGAAAGACTACAGTATACAGGACCATATCGAGTAATTATATTATCTACCGGAAAAGAAGAAAAGCTCCAAATTACACAGAGGATCAATTAGAGAGAATTCCGAGATGTTGCCGCGCGTTAAGGCGAGTGCATTTCGTCAACAAGTTGATCGTGATGGACGATGAAAAATATTTTACTTTGTCCAACTCTGAGATGAAGGGTAACGATGGGTTTTACACGAACGATTACGAAAATGTACCTGATGGAAAAAATTTGAGGACAAAATTTTGGTATGGTGTGCAATTTCTGAGGCTGGCTTTATCTCACAGCCCTACATTGGTGTTGTTCGAGGCGAAGCGTTAAACGCAAATATTTATATTCAAAGATGTCTCTCTAAATTGCTTCAGTTTGTGACCACACATGCAAATGATCAAATAGTCTTTTGGCCAGATCTTGCTTCATGCCATTACGCGAGGATCACAAGGGACTGGTACGAAACTAACAACATTACCTTCGTACCGAAAGCAGACAATCCCCCCAACCTACCTCGGGCTCGTCCAATTGAAGAGTTCTGGGCAATATTAAGTCGGAAAGTCTATAATAACGGATGGGAAGCACAAAATCGGGAACAGTTAGACGCCGCATATATACAAAAATTAGAGAAATTTACGCCGAGGTCGTCCAAAGGATGATGCAACGTGTCAGGGGAATTATTAGGCAAATCGAAAATAATGGTCCCTTGTGTGTCATTTGAATTTTGATATATAATAAGGATAGTTAAATTAAATTGTTTAATAATTTAATAAAAATATAAGATTATTGTGGTCAGAGTAATATGCTTTTGAAATTTTTCCCAAAACTTTAGGACCATACGTTATGATTAATGACGCAAAAATTTAAGAAAACAAACCGAACATTATTACTTTTCTTTAAAACGATAACGGCGTAAATAAACGCCGTTTAAAACTTAGACGTTGTGCTTTACTAGCTCAACTTTCCAAAACGAGTTTGTTATGTTTCAAACACTACATAGTTTCATTCATTACAAAGCACTTAGTTTCTGCCTGGAGTATATTACAATTTTCCACATAGTTCCGTCGATGAAAAATTCTTAAATAAAATTCATCAAATTCCGAAACTGCAGACAGCCTCTCCCTCGGTTTAGATCAAACAAGAATCAAATAGATTCGTTAAAAATGCCGAAAGAATCCATCTAGACTCGGAATTGGTTTTTTCATTCTTTTTACCACGAAAATGAGGATAATTTGCCGCAATTTTCTATAATAAACAAAATAAGCTCTCGATGTAGGGTGTAGAGATGGCGGTGCTATACTAGATCTGTTCTGAGTAAAAAGTCGACAAGTATTGGGTTAAATTGTTATTGCATAGAACAACTTATAATTTTCGACTATGTTTTGTTTGGCCTTCCTTTTTTTCTACTACAAGAGCGATTGCTGGCATTGGGCCAACTAAAGGAGCAAATAAAAACAGAAAACATATAACTTAGCTAAAATAAGAAGGTAAGATGAAAAAATTGCAAAAGGAACAGAATAAAATTAAAATACAACATGCTTAAAGCTTTAGTTCTTTAGTGACTAACTTGAGAAACTAATAACAAAGATCTAGTACAAAATTCCGTTCCCATCTCTCATTTACATCATTGTGAGAAAGACAAGAAAGCGTTCAAAGAAGCTTTTTAAGTATACAAGGGGGAGGCACCACATCGACAGACAAATTGTAAAGCATGAAAATATGAGATAGGATGAAATATGAGTAATGCATGGGAAAAGGCTTGCATTTCTGCTTGATGGACAAGGTGGACCACGCCATGAATGTAATTGGCTTGAAATAATAACCAAAAATGGATCACTACAAGTAATCAAAAAACAAGTGATTAACATTTAAAAAAAAACTAGGAGTTACATGACAAAAATGATTTCTCACCTAGATACTTGCATAATTACTTATCTTAACATTTTAACACTACAAGAAATCGTCGTCGTTTGGACATTACAAATATATAACAAATTTATATTCAAATTTGCTTAACCGGATACGCCCTGCCAAGAATTCACATAGCGAAAACATTTTAATACAGATATTACAAAAACTTCTCTAATACGATAGCTGCCAATGAATAAAATTATTTGAGTTTCTTTTGATTTAATTTGAATCCAATCGAAGTGTCATCTCACAAGTATAATCGTCATATTTATCACCGCTGATGAATGACAAACACAACCACATCGATAAAATTATCTCAAAATCTGAAAAGGTAGACACGAATGGTATAATCAGGAATTCAGTTTGCATTGGCGTAGATTATACAAATTAATGAAGAGTAAGTGGTCTTCGAAGGTGAGTTTCAGATGAGTGACACTCAATTTGGATTTCGAAATGGATCTGGGAACACGAGAAGCTCTTTTTGTCTTAAATGTGATAAGACAACGATGCAGAGACATAAATGTAGATGTATTTGCATGTTTTATTGATTTTCGAAAAGCATTTGACTGCGTTAACCATCAAAAGATGATCGAAATTGTGAGAACAACTGGAATTGACGAACAAGACTTGCGAATTATCTCAGAACTATATTGGCACCAAACGGCAGCAACAATCTGTATTCGGTACTATTATTTAATCTGTATTCGGAATCTATATTCAGAAAAACATTAAACGAGGATCAAGGAAGAATCAAGATTAACGGAACCAGCATAGAGAATATCAGATACTCTGATGATACGTTCCTAATAGCAAGCAACGCACAAGAACTACAAAATATAATAAATGCGGTAGTTCGTCATAGCGAAATGTTAGGTTTACATCTAAATGTTTCCAAAACAAAAAATTCTAGTGTTTTCAAAGATACCACAAACGTACGTTTGTACGCCAAGGGACAAATAATAGAACAAATTCTTCTTCTTGATGTGCCTATCCGTTACGAATGTTGGCGATCATCATAGCAATCTTTATCTTATCTGCAGCAGCGCGGAAAAGCTGCACAGATGTTGTATTGAACCAGAATCTGAGGTTCTTTAACCAAGATGTTCTTCTTCTTCCTGGAACTCGTTTTCCAAATATTTTTCCTTGCAGGATGGCTTGAAGGAGAGAATTTCTGGATTCATTTCGCATAACATGTCTAAAGAACTGTAACTTTCGAGATTTGATGGTGGTCAGTACATCTCGGTTCTTATTAATTCTTCTGAGGTCCTCCTCATTTGTGACTCGGTCAGTCCACGTGATCTTAAGCATTCAGATAACTTCCATTAAAATATTTAGGAGCAAATATCAACAGCCAATGTAACCCAAAAAAAAGAAATCCTGTCAAGAATAGAACAAGCGAGGAAAACACTCATAAACATGAAAACATTTTTTACAAGATCAGACCTTAGTCAGAGCTCAGAATTCGGATGATCAGATGTTATGTTTTCTCTGTTTTGCTGTATGGTTGTGAAAGTTGTACAATGGACTCTGAAACATACAAAAGAATATATGCCTTTGAAATGTATATATACAGACGGATGCTGAGAATTCCATGGATACAAAAAGTTACCAATGATGAGGTACTTCGTCACATGTGTAAACAAAAAGAATTACTAAGAATAATTAAAGAGAGGAAAATGCAATACTTGGGTCATGTGTTGAGAGGTTAAAAACTATGAATTACTCCAAATCATATTGGAAGGTAAAGTGCAGGGCAAAAGATGATTTGGAAGACGCCAGAACTCGTGGCTGAAAGACCTGAGGAGATAATTTGACCGCTCATCCACAAAAATCTTTCGTGTAGCAGTTTTAAAAGCTACAATTGCCATTTGGACGGCGCAATAAGAAGAAGAAGGTCTTCGAAGACCACGAAAACGATGGAACGACAATTTGCTGGAGGCACGTTGAAAAACAGATAGAGTCATATCTACACAAAAAGAAGAAGAATATAAATTATAGGGAAAAAAGATATCTAGCTATATGTATTATGCGGTATCTTATTGAACCAGAACTCGCTAGTATTGCTTCTTTTGTTGATAATTGACATTGGACAACCTGTAGTATTGTTTGTTTGCCATCTTTGTATTATTTAGTGATTGTGCAATTATTAAAGAGGAACAGGCTCAAAATCAATATCAGTCTTCAGGTCTTTCGTCGCTACGTAATCCTATCTAACCAGCACATAAATAATACTTAAACTATTCTTAGAAAAAATCGCGGCTACCTGTTTTTGATTAGAAATCGATTAAGAGAAGATCACTTTACAAAGAACTTTGGACACAAATCCTTTTCTTCAAAGAGAATATGATTACATGTGATTATCAAATAGGTGATTTTAGACATCCCGTTGGACAAAAGTCTCAAGCTGTTGTACGAGATGTCCAAATATTTAGTGAGGGCAGGTAGAATACTGATGATCCTCAGAGGGTAATAAGTTAACAGTCATTTTAAGATGGTTTACTCATTTTATGCCCAAGATTTTTGTTGTCAAAATGAATTGGTCTTCAAAATCATAACATACTTAGGATGATAGGAACCAGTACTATGATGCGGTAAAGGCCTTTCAAATGTGAATGGCTGACTGGTGGAGATGGTGCTGAGAATATCGTGAACATAGCGTAATTTCCAACGAAATCGTTTTGACAAGAATGGATTAAATAGAGAAATGTTGAAAATTGTAAAATGACGAAAGAACTACGAATTATTAAAAGATTAATAGTCGAAAATGATGAAACAAAGAAGAGGTTCTGTCAGATCATCATCATCATCATTCTGGCTTTACAACCCTACGTGGGTCCTAGCCTCCTCAAGAATTTCTCTCCAGTCGACCCTATTCATCTCCGTCCTCCGCCAAGTACGTATTCCCATATTGCTAATGTCTTCATCGATGTTATCAAGGAACCTTGTTCTAGGTGTTCCTTTTCTTCTCTGACCAATGGGTCTATCAAAGAGCATTTTTCTAGCTGTCATTTTTTCCTTCCGCATTACATGTCCTATGTTCCTCAGACGTCCTACCTTATTATGTTTTACGATATTAGGCTCCTGGTATATTCTATAAAGTTCGAAGTTGTATCGTCTTCTCCACACTCCATTTTCATTCACTGCTCCATAGATTCGTCTTAGTACTTTTCTTTCGAAACATCCAACATGTTTTTATTCTTTTTTGTTAGAGTCCAGGTCTCTGAACCATATGTTAGGACTGGACGTATTATTGTTTTGTATAGTTTTGTTTTGGTATTTCTCGATATAACTGTAGATTTAAGGTGGGGATTGAGCCCAAAATAGCCTCTGTTGGCCGTGCAAATTCTGCTGTTTATCTCTGCAATAGTATTATTTTCAGTGTTAAGGAACGCTCCCAGGTATACAAATTCGTTCACTGCTTCGATGACTGCTTCGTCGTTTTCTATAACTAGTGGTCGTAGTATTTGTGATGGCGTGCTTATTTTCATATTATTCGTTTTGTTGGTGTTTATTATTAAACCTTTTCTTAGTGTTTATTATTAATAAGCTATTTTGGACATGCGCTTCGAAGAAATGGTCTTGAAAAACTTACCATCCAGGGAAAAGTAGAAGGCAAAAGAAATACAGGTAGATCTCCCACACGATACACGGACCATATTGTTGCTACCATTGGCGCTCCATTGTCAGAATGTGCTAGAATGGCAGAAGATAGAAAAACGTGGAGGAAAATTGGGAAATTTAGCTAATAGCTTCATGATATCACGATACCTGCATCAGGTTAACGACTAAGAAGAAGAATTATTAAACCCATTTTTGTAGCCGAGTCTTTTAATGCTACATATGCCTCTCGTATCGATATCATCAGCATAGGTCAGGATTTGCACTGATTTATTATATATTGAACCAGTGGTTGTGATTTGTAACATACGTATTACTTTTTCCAGAGCCAGATTAAACAGTATACAGGAGAGAAGGTATCCCTGGCGCAGCCCGTTATTGCTTTTAAAAGGTTCAGACAGTTCCCCCTGAATTCGTACTCTACACTCAACATTTTCGAGAGTTAGTTTTGTTAAATTTACCAACTGATTTGTTATTTCTAGCTCTTTCATTGCTTTGAACATTTCTCTACTATTCACAGAGTCGTAGGCTGCATTGCAGTCTGCAAGTTCTGTCAGATAATATGGTATACTTTGACATCCAAAATAAAAGTTATTCTCCAATATTAAATTGTTCTATACGGTCTACATATAGTTCGGTAAAAAATTAAACTCTTTCGAGCGTTGGGTTTAGGGGGCATTGGTGGGGAAAGTCGGTAAATTCCTAGTTCCCATGCGGTTTACGGTGAAGAAGGTTCGATACAAAAACTTTTAGTTTGGATGTCGGGATTAGGCCTTTTTTTGGACCAATTGTACTAAGAAGTCAATGTTGATGGCTTAAACATGTGAGAGACTGGGCAACTTATTCACAATCACTTTTTAAGGTTGCCATTAAATATGTTTGTTTTATTTAATATACAAGGACAGTCTGAAAACTTCTTAGAAAAATCCTTAGATAAACTTTATTTTATACAGTTGTTGGAAAGCCGGAAATGTCAAAAAACCGCTCAACACAATTTTATTTTTCTCGTGTATCGATAATTTAACGGGTTTTTTATTAATCTACACCACTGTTTATGCAACGAGTAATTACTACGAAGCACACTTGATCTTTCTTCTTGAATAATGCGTGGTAAATGTAAATTTTTTGCGGCAAAAATTCTCGGATCCAGTTAGAGTGTATAAACGACGCAAATGAAGTACCTTGTATCTGTTCTATCAAAATAATTGCTGTATTAATGAACGAAATTTGCATTCGCTGGTAGTGGAGAATAGTACAAGTTTTCTATTTTGTATAATAAAACTATTAGCGAAGCAATAGTGCATCGTCTTGGAGAAATATGGTATTTTCAAAAATTGTTTGTGATGCGTAGATTGGTAGGAACAGTAGGTGAGGCAATTTAGTAAGAATAGTATATTTATATTATTAGGAGTTATTTTATTCTAAAAAATTATACAAGGAACATATACGAATCAGAGGATGACACATCTTTAAGACAAATTATTTCAATCTAAGTCCAATCAATGATCATTTTCCCTCATAATTTTCAGAGCCTGTACCGATTTGCACCAAAATTGGGCTATATGCACAATTTGCCTTTGGCACCACACGTACAAGCATGCTTGATAAAAATAGAGGTAGTTCATTAAAATATGTTGAGCTCGGACGACGATACGCTCTATTTGGCCGCTTTTGATCTTGTGAAAAAAGAACATTCTGAATAAAAAAGCCTACGGTGTGGTGTAAACAATGGTTGAAAAGGAAAACCTATTCTCACATTAGCTAGCTAGACTTAGACTAGACTTAGACCTAGACACAAGAAAGTGTGGGCTCAGAACGTTCATCTACACCCATTTCAGAGTGATCCGCATCTTCAACTTTTTTCTTTTCTCTTCTATAATTATCTCTTTGCTTTGTTATGATAATCTTTGGATTTAACGTGCCAAAGACATGGCTGATTTTGGTATTCTTGAATAAACTCTTCCAATAATTTACGGTTAAACTTTTTGAGATCACTAGTCATATCGAAAATTACTCAAATGTTACCTCACAAAGCAACACAACGGACGCCAACTTGTTCAAGCCTGAAAATCTTGGGCACACACGTACCATTTGCTTGCGCAAGCACGCTTAATACAAGAATGCATAATTAAGATCCTTTCAATGCTCAAGCCGTTTGTACAATCACAAAGCTTGCACCACATTTCCCTATGCTTGCATGTGTCTGTAGCCGCTTTTATAAAAAAATGTAGCTTATAAAAACACACGACGAATGGTAGGTGTCTACAGCATCAATACAAGTGGAGAAATATATATCTTATTGAAAATTAGTTCTTCTTCGTTAAACGCCAAAATATAATATGATGAAACCAATGCATTTTTCCTGAAAAACTCATACAGCCTTTTTTGTAGTGGTTGAAAAAATCTTAATTTAATTTTTTTATAAATTCTCTAACACCGATTCTATGGAAGTTATGACAAAAATAAGATTGGTCCGTATTTTATCGGCGACAAAAACCTGAAAATCACCCTAATTAAAAATTATCGTTACTCCTTTACAATTTACTCTATTAATGTACTTATAGTGCTCTACAAGTTTGGCTGGTTTAAAATGCTTAGCTTTGACAAAAATATATTTTGAAGTGAAACGAGGATTTTTGTAAATGAGTATTAAAGTATTTTCACAAAAAATTCTTACTATAAAAGAGGTTTTCCCCCTTTTAAGTGTAAAATAGCTTGATTAATTGATCAGCTGATCAGATTGGCTGATTAATATCAACTGATTGCTACATACTGAAATTACTTATGCAAAGAATTCGTCCTATTTCAAGCGAATTCCAGGAAGAAAAATGTATTCCCACATCGGTAGAAAAAACGATTCCATTAGCTGGGTTCTTGTCATCGAACGACTTTTTATCTCTCGGATCCAGAGCATACTGGGATGCAAATGAACTTATCTTTCTGTTCCTAATTGAGCGTAATTACTTTAATTGAATTTGCAAAGTGAACTAATTTATTTAATTAGATAAGGCCCTTGTAGTTTTATAAGTTTATTATGCATGTTACGATTTCCTCATTTGTTACATTTGTTAGTGTCTCCGTCGAATATTGTGAGGTCGTAAGGTTGAAGTTTTATGAATTATTTTTAACTGAAGAGCATAAATTTTACTTTTGATGTGACATTTGTATCGTAGAGAGAAATGTTTATAAACAGTCCAACAAATTGTCTCTACGTGATTGAAAATATTTCAGGTAATTATGTATAAAAAATTGTAAAAATCACTAAACAAAAATAGTAACATTTATGAATCCACAATTTTTTAACCAAAACATCAGTTTTACTTAACTAATTTAATCAATGGGGGACAATATTAACCAGTTAAAAGTTATTGTATCAATTTCTTGAGTATACATTTCACCTTTTTTACCATTAATTTAGAAAAGTATTTTAAATCATATAAGCTAGAATGTCAATAATAATAACATTAAGTCAAAATTTGCTGAGAATTTCAACTTTTTATAAAGAACTTTTTTTCGTAAAATTAATAATAGAAATGTTGTATATATCTTCCGTTAGGATCTTATGCGGAAATAACACAAGTTATTTTCGCTAATTCCCTGCTTCATCAGAGATCAGGGAAGGATACAAATTTATACTCAGGCGGTCGGAGAATGTCCCTGCTTGTTTCGCACAAGTCGTGGAAGCTCCAAGAGGTTCCACCGATTTTTCAGCTATCCTTTTGAGCTATTTAGATGGAACAGGGAATATACGGAAATAACGTTATGAGATCCTAATAATACCGATTCATACACGGAATGTTTGACGAATTGTACTGTTGTTAAAAATGGCTGTAGCCAATGAGGATGAATCAATCGCAAGTAAAATAAAAAGAAATCACAAAAACGAGTGGATGACGGAAGAGATATTTGAGCTAATGGAGCAGCGCCGACAGTACAAAATACATCAGAACCAACGTAAATACAATGAAACTCAACGTACGATAAGAGCAAAAATCAAAACCGCAAAGGAAATCTGGATGAAAGAGCGTTGTGAAGAATTAGAATCACTACAAGAAAAGGGGGACAGCTTTGGACTACACAAAAAGGTTAAAGAAATTTCGAATATATACAAGAAACACCACGAGACAAACCTGAAAAATGATCAAGGCGACTACGTACATACCCAGGAAGAACTAGCTAAAATCTGGACAGATTATGCTTCGTCCCTCTTTGCAGACAACAGACCGAATCTGCCAACTACTAATCTATCTACAGAAACTTTGTCCGGTCCTTCGATTATTCGCGCCGAGGTGAAGTACGCTATAAAAATAGCAAAACTGGGCAAGGCCCCTGGACCGGATGGCATTACTACGGAAGCCCTAAAACTGTTGGATGATGACAACATCGACACTCTGGTAACAATCTTCAATGCCATATGACACCGGCCACATTCCAACGGATTGGCTTTGTTCAACCTTCATAATGATCCCTAAATCACAAAGAGCGACAAGGTGCAAGGACCACAGACTGATTAGCTTGATGAGTCATTTACTTAAAATATTTCTTCGCATACTCCACACAAGAATGTTCAGAAAACTGGAAGAGCTGAGCGGCGAGACACAATTTGGTTTCAAGAAGGGACTCGGGACGCGCAAAGCATCATTCTGCTTGAATACCCTGGTACAAAACTGTATGGACCAACGAAAAGATATAGTCATCACATTCCTCGACTACGAAAAAGCTTTTGACACCGTAAAACACGATGAAATAATAAAAATGCTACACAATGCTGGTATTGATGAGAAAGATATAAGAGTTATCCAGAATCTCTATTGGAATCAAAAGGCACGTGTGAGGCTGAACAAATCAACAAACACAGAGGATTTCGAAATTTTACGAGGGGTGCGACAGGGGTGTATTTTGTCTCCTATGCTGTTCAACCTCTATGTGGAGAATGTTTTTGCAGAGGCACTTGAAGGCACTGATTGTGGTATAAAGGTCAACGGGTACCCGATAAATAACATTCGTTACGCTAACGACACCGCAATAATCACAGATAACGAACATGATATGCAGTTGATACTAAATAAAATAAACACCACAGGAAAAACATATGGCCTGAAGATAAATGCTGGAAAAACAAAATGCATGACAATAAGAAAGGGCGCATTTTTCAGAGTACAACTGCACGTAGATAATGCTCCAATCGAGCAAGTGAAAACATTCAAATACTTGGGAATGATGGTGAATGACCAATGAGATCCTCAACAAGAAATAAAATGCCGTACCGAACAAGCAAGACAAGCTTTTCTTAAATTTAAACCGCTACTTTGTAACCGCAATCTTTCCTTCAATCTCCGTTACAGAATGGTTAAGTGCTATGTATGGTCCATATTGTTATACGGCATGGAGACATGGACGTTGAAAATATCTTCCATTAACAAGTTGGAAGCCTTCGAAATGTGGACCTTGCGAAGAATGTTCCGCATACCATGGACAGATAGGGTGAGAAACTAGGAAGTCCTAAGAAGAGCAAATACTGAGAGAGAATTGCTCAGCTTGATCAAGGCACGAAAGATTGGATACCTGGGCCATATCCTGAGAGGGGAAAAATACGCAATCCCTCAACTAATTATCCAAGGAAAGATTGAGGGCAAGAGAGCGCAAACAAATGTCGTGGCTGCGAAATATAAAGAACTGGACAGGCGTAACTAACACTGGCGAACTTTTGCATGCCGCAAAAGACAGACGTCTGACCTTAAGATAATTCGCCAACGCACTATAGGTGCACGGCACCATAAGAAGAAGACTGTTGCGCCATATATATGGCTTTTCAATTCACCATAGCGATAACAAAACTTTTGCTAAAGTGTAAACTTTACATTCTTCGAATAACTCAAAACGACAAAAACCGATGTTGTTAAATCGTGTTTCGTTCTTCGTCGGCAAAATAGGTGGCACCTCTTGTAGCTTCCACGGCTTCTGCGAAACAAGCAGTGGCATTCGCCGACAGTCTGTGTATGAAGTTGTATCTTTCCCGGATCTCTGATGAAGCAAGGAATATGCAGAAATAACGCTATAAGATCCTAACGATTCCGATTCATACACAGATTGACAAATTGCGCCTTATATATTTCTAATACCTAACTCTCATAATTATTGTCGTTCTTGCCAGTAACCTTCATGGAGACCCCCTTCTCAATTGCTTCTTTGACATATGTTTTTTAACTTCTGGACTTCTGGGTGGTCGACTTCGTTTTCTTTTTTCTATTGGGACCCAACTCCATATTTTTTTTGGCCATCTAGTATCATATATTCATTCTAAATGGCCAAACCCCATCAGTCTTCTACTGCTTCTATTATATTTCCATCTACGCCTAGCCTTGAAATCTTGTCTCGCTTCATCACAAATATTCCATTTCTAGGGACAGTAATCTGTCTTTATGTTTTTTTCGAACCTCGTATATTTCTGAACCATATGTACTTATACTATGTACATAACTTGTTTCTTTTATTTGATACTTTATGGTTCCAGAAGATTAAGTTTAATTTGCGAACAGCACATTGGATTTTTGATGTCCGTTGTGCTAAAAGTTCCCAATAATATGTCGTTACCCTATTGTTTGTTTGTTTTCTCATTAGTTTTGTATAAGTGCTAATAAGTGAAAATTTTAAGAATTACAGCCAACAAAAAGCTCGCATTATTTATTCTCAGAGCATGTACAATTTTATTGAAAATATTTTATTTACGGGCTCATTTTATTTTTGTTCTTTTGTACAAAGAGCACGTATTCCTTGAATTTTAAATCGTCTTTGTTATAAAAATTTCAGAAACACAGACACCTCAGGTAAGTACGTGAATTTCTTAGAGAAAATATAAATATTGATGGTGTCATGTCACAAGTGATATATTGTTACATCCTTCCCACATATAAATACTGTTGTTTTTTCTCGACAAAAAACTTCGTGTACGTAAAGGAATTTAAGTTTTTTATATATAAATGACTGTTTTGTCTCAATATCCTTATATTTTTTCGCCGATATGTTTGTTCTTTTATCACTCAGGACAAACTATTGCAGCGTCAAGTCCCCGTATCCACCAAAACAGTTGACAATTTCTGTGTTACACATTGCGATCTATTATGTCTAAAATCAAACCAAACAACACACAGGAAAGATAAAAGAACGGCATCTCTAAAAGACTTTAAATGTGTAACAATTTTTATATGGGAAAGACTTGAAGACCATTAAGTATTAGAATTCATGAGCATGAACCATATTTCATAAACACAGACATTGACAGATCCGAGATATGCAAGCATCCGTTGGAGACTGATCACAGAGTACAATGGATAACCACAAACTCTGCTTAATACACATCTAATGTAATAGACTGACGCCTGAAAAACGCCTCAAAATTGTGCAAATTTATGACTATGAATAGGTGAAGTTAAATGTGTCGATAGCAATTAAAGTAAACTGTATACTCACGCTTAATCAAGCCATTAAGAGCGATGCTGGGAATATTTATATTCCACTATGCATCAACAATTTACTCATATAAATTACCATCTTTCTTGTACTCATTGCGTCGAGTAAGAACGATAAATATACGAAAATGGTTGCGTTTCGATTTAATTTGAGTTTCTTACCACTCTCTGACACGTGTTTCTGGGTCTTCCCGTCATCAGAGAGAGCTTGTAAGAAAACTCAAACCAAACCAAAACGCACCGACTACTCTAGCAATTATAGAAAAAATAATTACCAGAGTATGCTACTAGAGACATCTAGTGATGAAAGATGACTATGAATAGGACTACGTCCATTTTATGGTCAACATAATCGTCTATCAGAGCAATTAATACGATCAGCCATGGAACGTTTTCGCACAACGTTTACTCTAAATGATAATACACATCCACTATCCAGTCTATCCACTATCGTGCACAGCAGTTGTATATGTGTCAATCCACTTTATGAAAGATTTTGCGGAAAGGTCTTGGTTTGCAAGCTTACAAAATCCAATTCCTGCAAGAATTGAAGCTACACGATCACCTAGCAAGGCGTAGATTCTGTGATTGGCCCCAAAACAAGATTGCCGTTGATCCTGATTTTCATAAGCGAATTTTGTTTAGCGATGAAGCTCACTTTTGGTTGAATGGCTATGTCAACAAAAAAAACTGCCGTATTTGGAGTGAAGATGATCCTTAAGTGTATGTTGAGACTACATCCAGAAAAACTGACTATTTGGTGTGCTTTGTGGGCTAGTGGAACCATTGGTCCGTACTTCTTCAAAAACGATGCTTATCACAACGTTACCGTCAATGGTGACCGATATAGAGCAATGATTGCTGAATTTGTTATTCCTCGTTTGAACAACCATGATCTGCAGAAGCTCTCGTGTCAACAAGACGGCGCAACATGTCACACAGCTCGTGCCACAATTGATTTATTGAAAGAAACGTTTGGTAACCACCTAGTTTCATGTTTCGGACCTGTGAATTGGCCTCCAAGATCGTGCGATTTAACACGGCCAGACTATTTTCTGTAGGGATATATGAAGTCCCTAGTCTACGCCAATAAGCCTAAAAGGATTGACCACTTGGAGAATAGCATTCGTCGTGTTATTGCCGATATACGGCCACAAATATTGAAAAAAGTCATCGAAAATTGGACCTCTAGATTAGAGGTCCAATTGGCGGTAATATGAGAGAAATCATTTAAAAATTATAATGCCATGCAAGATTATGTTTTGAATAAAGTCAATTTCATGTCAATTTAAAAAATCGTCTTTGTTTTATTCTAATTCAAAGTTCTATACTTCTGAAAAACACCCATTAGATATATTAAATTCTATAAAAAAATGAAAACACTCTAACTTCTTCTATAACCTTATTACAACGATTATGACCTAAATATTATGACCAGATGACATGAAGGTAAACTAGGACTACATCACTGAAAGTAATCTTTTCGCCCCAATAAAGAGACCAGCTTCCAAGCAAATACTTAACTTGTAACCGTTTCAAAAGATAAAAGAAAATCATTATAAATTTCAATAATTTTTTTTTAAATAAAACTAATAGCCCCATCTATCTGTCAAGTACCTACCTGTAGCCGACTCAAGGATTCTTCTGTAATTCCCAAATATATCCGGTAGATGAGCATATTTTTCAACTTGTCACTCACGCCCAATTTCCAGATTCAGGCGCCATGACAGCGCTTCGCTCTTTTCTGTTAAGACCGTCCAACCGTTAAGACGTGTTTCCAAAGTTGGTCTCAATTCAGAGGTGAGCAAATAAATCCTTTTCTTGTCCATATTTCAGATAGATATTTATTTTTTTAGACCCTTATTGGAGAGGCTATAATGCTGATATTATATTTCTAATACATTGTCGCAAGATAGTATTGCTATGGAGTTATTCCAGATCATGGCCCAGTAGCAATATCTTTTTTTGGAATCCCTAACCCCTCTTATCTAGGATGGTGGTGATTTTATATAGTACGCAGCTGAATCAATGGTTTATTTGGTGACTTATTAAACAAGAAGAGAAACAGAGCAGATTAAGGTTGTACCAATTTTTATTATACCTACTTTCAAGACAACAGAAATGATTATGAACTCAAAAAAAAATGAAAATATAGTGAAGTGTTCTAATTTAATTTAAAGGTTTATTTTCTTCATTGTTCCTAGTTGATAAATAACTATATTATTTTCAATGTAAACAAATTTCGAAATTTGGGGTTAATATATATATACATTCATTTTCTTTATAACCAATTCTTAATTTAATACGATACAAAGATTTTTTGTTTATGATAATGTTAACATAAAATAATATTTTGGAATCCCTTTGGGATAACGTAACTTTTAATGTTTTCTTTTTGTTCATTACTAAGAAATAATAAAGAATAGTTTTCTTGTAAACTTTCAATAAATCTTAATTTTTTTTTGCTCTTCCCCTTCGAGGATAAACCAGGGGTGGCGTCCAATAATAAATAATAATTTCATATTATCTAATTGTGCTTGAATTTAAAATACGATATAGTTTCTATAACCCCGCCCTATTCTCTTCGACAACGAGCGATTCTGGCCTTGTAATATTAATGTAATACGGAAGTGTTACAAAAATGGCGCGCCAATCGTGGAGCGTGTATCTTCATTATAAAAACAACGTAATATGTTTATGATTTCTGTTTACATTTCGTATTTTAGACTCAAGTTGTTTGTGTATTTGCTTTTACCCAATTTTTGTTTAATCAGTTTAGAATTTTTTCTGTAAAGTATTTATATGTATTCGTTTTTAGTCTTCGTAAAATTACGTAGAAATATTTCCGTCTATTTTCTGAGATCAAAATAAAACGTATTTGGAATGATGTGATGTAAACATTCACTGCTTAATTTCTTTTTGTCGGTATTCTTAATGCGAACGATATTAATTTGTGTATTTACAGACTCGTCTAAAAAATAAACATTCCATGTTAGAAATTTTGTTTACGTTCATGAAATAATTGATTTGGTATCTAAACGCTGGCCTTTTCTTGGAAGCGTTTGTAAGTAATATAATATTTGGTCGTTCTTTTTTAGTGTTTAGATTGAGTGAAACCTTGAAATTATTCCGGCTAATATGTCTCGACAATTTGTATAGTCCTCAATTCTTTTTCTTTGCAGTTCAGTCTTTTGTTTATAGAAGCATAATAATTATATTCCTCAATGTGTTTATTTTAAATAAACGAAATGGCACTTAGCGTTCGTTATTTGAAAAATCAATTAAGTGAATTTTATTTCTTAACCTTGATTCATGGTTTTTATTTGCGGCAAACTGTTGGGAACTATATCTATATACAGGCTGTCCCGACCTACCTAATTTTAAAATGTGTTATCTGGATTTTTGTGGAATACTTACGCGAAATATTTTTTTGCGAGGATTTGAAGTTGAGTTCTTTGATCTTGGATGTTTTTAATGTTTAGTCTGTTATCTGTTAAATTTTCTTTTTAATTTGTTTTTCGTTTATTTTAAAAATTTATTTTTTCATAGTTTAACTTTTTCGTACTTTGAAAAGAAAATTTTATTTCCTGAAAAGGAAAATGCTTTCTATATTTTACAGTCCATGGTTCTTTTGTTTTGCATGTATAAGGAAGTAATGATATGACTTCGTTTCTCTCTGCCTAAGGCGTCTTTGTTGAGAATATAGAGCGGAAATATTGTTACTCTCCTTCTGTTATGTTAATTTTATGTCTTTGTGTGGTCAGATGTAGTAGAAGTATGTTTTTGGTACTGGAACTTATTTTTGTTTTGTGGTTTTACCTTTTTTTTCTCGAGATGTCCTGTAGGACGTACAGGCAAGTGACCTGTATTATTGTATCTTAAGTTATTTGTGTGATGTCAGACTGTTGTATACGCAGCAGCTTTCTTTTTTTTGTCGTTGACATTTTTGCGGTCTTCTAATAGTTTATTAGACCACATATATCTTGCTTTGAGACTTTTGGCTAAGGCTCAAAAGCTTTCATTTATTATTTTGTGTTCATGATATGGCACAAGTGAGGTTGAAGTAGTTTGCTGTTGTCTATTGTGACTCTTTGTATATACAGAGGTGAAACAACCCGCTGCCGCCTATTGTGAATTTATCTTTTATCTTTATGTCGACGTTAAGACCACGTTTGTTTAACAATTGAAATAGTTCTGGTACTACCGTTAAATGACCCACTGAGAATTAAAAGTTTATATTATTTTGACTCTGTTAGAGTTCTGCTAAAGAATGGTAAACATTTCTTTGTGATTTGTATGACGACCATATTGGATTCAATTAGGTGTCAAAAATGTTTTACTGTTCAACCTTTTTTATTGTTGTGGTGTGTTACATCCAACATCATGATTTTTTCATTATTGACGATGAACTGTAATATTTTTCTATTTCTTTGGAAGATTATAATGATTCTTCCGTTCCTTTTAAGTCTTATCGTAAGTTTTTGTTTCGTGGAAAACTCTTCCGATTTTTTTTGTTTTGTTTCTTTTGGAAACAACAGTTTGAAACTGAACTATTTGTGTAGCGATTGTGGCTTGAATGCCATATACCCCTTTTCTTTCTTCTTCTTCAAGATTATGTATTAACGGTTTGGATTTATTTTCTTCTTTTGTCCTTTTGGGAGTCTCCTTGTTGGAAATTTTCCACTGTGATCAATCCCAGAGGATATTCTTATGGAACTATTGGCCATCCTGTCTTTCTTCTTTTGCGTTAGTTTAATTTTCAACCAGTGGTTGGAAATTCATTCATTGCTTGACTGTCATAGTCAACTTTATTATTGTTTGATGCTATTTAGGTTGTCTACCTAGTGGATAACCATAGCGAAACTTGCTAAAGCTACTTAGTAGGCCACCCGCCTTTGTTGAGCTGGAAGCATCCTTCTTTTCGCTTTCAGAAACTTTAACACTGGTCTGTTCCACACTTTTGGTTAGGTTAGAGCCATATTTATGGAAATCTGCCATTGGTCGTTGTGCCTAATAGCCAACGAACTGTACCTGATGTCGATTCATCAAATCGAGCATCCAGTTTAATTTTGCATGTAAATATGTCGTGATTTTTGTTTATTTTTTATTGTTTTATTCAGACCTAAAGCTTATCTAAGTCAGTGTTTCGACAGATAATTCAGATTTGTCTGAAACCGAATAAATCGGTTTTCTTAAATTTTTAATACCTTCCTTCTAAAATGTTCAGTCCATTCTTAATTTTTTATTTTTTAGTTGATTCCCTTTACGCCTTTGCGTACTTAATCTTTGCTACCTTCTTCAGCGACTATTCAACCCCTCCGTGGCCCGTGTACAGGAAGAGTTGCGCTAACGCGAACTTTATCCTGGAGAGGATTCGTCTCCTTTCCAAATTTTTTTGGCGTGGGGTCAGTACAGCACTGATACCCTAGTACTTAGTACATTGAATACCACTTTGCTTCGGCAAATCTGTCCCTTAGTGCTTCTTTCCCTTCAGGAAGTTGACACGTTTCAATTTTTTTTTTGAGCTGTCTCGACAACCCTTGTTTTATGTCGGTGGTGTTGACTATTAGTCAGGGAGCATCCTGCTATAGTCAAGTGGATTAGTGGACCTATCCCTATTCCAATTAATAATTTTGTGTATCTCAGATGTTGTCGCAAAGAGACGAGCCTCTGGAAGTAGTGTAGGAGACTCCGCACGTCGATCTCCAGAGCAACTCAGTTTGGCTCGCACCCCAGTTCGTTGAACTGTTTTACTTTTTATTATTATAATATTGATCATTTATTGTGTTCAATATGTCTATATATATATATGTATATATGTCGTATTTCTTTTCGACATAAATTTTATTTGTATCTTATCTTATTCTACTTCGGTATTATTCTCTCTCTAGTTTGTATTGATCGAGATCTTAAGTTTATGCTACCCCGACCAAGAACCTATATTGATTTTAAGGGTGTTTGCAAAATTTAATCTCATTTTATTTTTAGAATGCCTTGGTAGAGTGTGATATTTTTATGCTTATGTTAGTTTATATTACAATAAATTGTACATACCTTTAGTTGTCTTCAAGTGGA
Source organism: Diabrotica undecimpunctata (assembly GCF_040954645.1). NCBI lineage: Eukaryota > Metazoa > Arthropoda > Insecta > Coleoptera > Chrysomelidae > Diabrotica > Diabrotica undecimpunctata. The sequence goes on from NC_092805.1 coordinate 168,562,913, forward strand.
TACAAAATTCAATTTATCTTATTTTACGGATTTATAAATCCAAGTAATTTTTTTTGGTATCTATACCAAAGATATCAAGATTCCTCTGTCTAGTTACCAATGATAGTTCATTATAGTATCTGTTCATTTGCCTAAGTTTTACTCTTAGTGTGAAGACCTTCGAATTTCGACTCTCTATTCGAAACCCCCCAAAATAATGTTTGAAAAGATTATTGCTGTCTAACATCCTATATTCTGAATCGCCAGACACTGAGGAAGGCTAGGGATGAAGTAAGCGGATTCCCGCTAGTTGACTCGTCGGAATGATAAGCCATTCATAATTGTATTTCAGTAATAAATCTAGAATAACAGCCTCCCGCGTCAGGAAACTTTTTTAGTTCTCCAATACTTGTTTAGTTATATAATCTAGAATTATTTAGACCCTACCCGAAGTTGACCCTACCCGAAGTTAACCCTACCCGAAGTTGACCTACCGATGTTGTCCCTATTATAGGCGGATGATACACGTTAGTTATCACAAATTCTAGTTGTCATACTAATAACTAAACATCAGCTTTTTTTTTGTTTCTAAATATAGATGTGTCTTACAGAAATTCTGATGTCTACCTTTCCCAGTAAACTTATTAAGGCTTGTCTTTGTAGAACTTTAATGTACCCAATTTTGAACTATTAGTAACTCTTTCCTTTTATTTGTGTATTTCTAAATGTGTCTATAATGACGCGCTGCGTTATTACCTTATGTTATTCGTGGATTAAGTCATAGATGAAAGACTCTATGCTTCCGAACAAACGATGACACATTTGTATTTTGTATCTTATGGCGTTAATGATACGATTGTATTATTATTCTTATGTTATTCGTGGATTAAGTCATAGATGAAAGACTCTACGCTTCCGAACAAACGATAACATTATTTTTTTGTGTTTTATTGTGTTAGGTCTCATAACGACTACGCAGTAAATTATCTGTTTTGTATCTTGGTGACAACACTAGTATGTTTTGCTTTATATTACTTATAAAATTTCAAATAATAATATCTTAATTATATTGTTTCGATTGAATGCGAGCATTTGGTCTCAAATAATGATTTGTAGATATGTTTTGTTTTATTCCGCTTTGTTCATGATATTGGTTATAGGTGAAATACCCTATGCATTTTGAGAGTGAGAATGCAATTTTTTTTGTTTACATTTTTATAGTTGAGTCATAAATATTCTATGCGTTCTGTTTCGCTTTGTTCTGAAATCTTTGAGTTGTTCCCACGTGAGTTGTGAAAGGAGGATTCTGTGAGTCCAGATTGTAGCTACATTTGTCCATTCTGGTTGTCTTACCTCTCCGTATATCTATTTCCACTTTTGAAAAGGTTAGTATGGTGTGCCACCATGCCTAGTCCGATTCCACGCTGGTACCCAGTTGAAATCGTGGGGAGGGCTGTGTAACCGTTTCAAAAGATAAAAGAAAATCATTATAAATTTCAATAATTTTTTTTTAAATAAAACTAATAGCCCCATCTATCTGTCAAGTACCTACCTGTAGCCGACTCAAGGATTCTTCTGTAATTCCCAAATATATCCGGTAGATGAGCATATTTTTCAACTTGTCACTCACGCCCAATTTCCAGATTCAGGCGCCATGACAGCGCTTCGCTCTTTTCTGTTAAGACCGTCCAACCGTTAAGACGTGTTTCCAAAGTTGGTCTCAATTCAGAGGTGAGCAAATAAATCCTTTTCTTGTCCATATTTCAGATAGATATTTATTTTTTTAGACCCTTATTGGAGAGGCTATAATGCTGATATTATATTTCTAATACATTGTCGCAAGATAGTATTGCTATGGAGTTATTCCAGATCATGGCCCAGTAGCAATATCTTTTTTTGGAATCCCTAACCCCTCTTATCTAGGATGGTGGTGATTTTATATAGTACGCAGCTGAATCAATGGTTTATTTGGTGACTTATTAAACAAGAAGAGAAACAGAGCAGATTAAGGTTGTACCAATTTTTATTATACCTACTTTCAAGACAACAGAAATGATTATGAACTCAAAAAAAAATGAAAATATAGTGAAGTGTTCTAATTTAATTTAAAGGTTTATTTTCTTCATTGTTCCTAGTTGATAAATAACTATATTATTTTCAATGTAAACAAATTTCGAAATTTGGGGTTAATATATATATACATTCATTTTCTTTATAACCAATTCTTAATTTAATACGATACAAAGATTTTTTGTTTATGATAATGTTAACATAAAATAATATTTTGGAATCCCTTTGGGATAACGTAACTTTTAATGTTTTCTTTTTGTTCATTACTAAGAAATAATAAAGAATAGTTTTCTTGTAAACTTTCAATAAATCTTAATTTTTTTTGCTCTTCCCCTTCGAGGATAAACCAGGGGTGGCGTCCAATAATAAATAATAATTTCATATTATCTAATTGTGCTTGAATTTAAAATACGATATAGTTTCTATAACCCCGCCCTATTCTCTTCGACAACGAGCGATTCTGGCCTTGTAATATTAATGTAATACGGCAGTGTTACAAACTTACAGAAGTTAAAATATTCTGAGTGTTTTATATAAACCTAATAAAAAAAAGTTATATATAAATGAATCATTTACTAATTGTTTTATCTTAAACCCATGGTATGTCTGAATTATTTATTTCTTTGCGAATGTAGCCCATACTAAAAACTACACATCAGAAACAACTGACGTGAAAGGCCTCCATCGATCTCCATCACCCCCTAAGGGTCGCAATAAAAACGCGAATGAGCCGTGATTCGATTTGGGAACAGCTCTAAAATCAACACGTTTATTATTATTTTGGAGAACACCTGATTGTGTTACATCGCGTTTCTTTCTTTAAGTTGCCATCAGGAAATTCGATTTCGGGTCGTAGTGTGTTGACTTCTCTCGGGAGAGAAAAAGTCGAGGACCGGAAGTGAAGAAGTCAAGTGTAATTTATTTGGTTTCATGGTTTATTTTATTAAGGTCAATTTTTATTAAGTTTGGGGTGAAGGAAGTGAATGGTAAAAATTTCACACGGCTGTTTTTTATACCTTAAAGCAAAGAAACTTTACCGTTATAGAGTAGAATAGTCTCTTACTACATATAACTACCTATAGGGAAGGTTTTTATATGGCACAATTATTGTTTGTTAGTTTGGTATTAAATTATTTATTTTTGTTCTTCCAGAAGAGATATGGCCAATTTATCATACATAAAAGTGGACAAAATCTGTCTCAAATAAATTAGATAATGACCAGGAAGGAAGATAACATGGATTTAAGGTACGTAAGACAATAGATAGTGATAATGTAAGCTACCAAATAAATTGACTGTGCTGGATATCGAAAGAAGAACTTGAACGAAGTCAAAACTATCGGAAAATATTACAAAAAGATTCAAGGTGTATTCAGAAAAGGGAAAAAGATAAAATAAAAAAATATGTGTTGCACATAAGGCGTTCTAATACAAAATGAAGAAACATGTCTGAGTAACCGGATTCAACGCTTTTTGTTGTTAATTATTGCAGGTAAGACTCATTCTGTTACGACAGTTCCGTGGGATTTGTTCCACATAGAAAAAGTTTTTTGACGAAAAAGAAGTAGTATTGAAGAAACCTAGAATATTTAAGATGCTTTTAAAAAATCCCGAAATATCTAGTATCTGGAAAGTCAGAATATATATATATATATATATATATATATATATATATATATATATATATATATATAAACAGAGGTTAAATAACATCAATGAACACTTATATAATATCTCCACTTATAATATACCAATCATAAAAACAATATTAAAAAAAAAATAGTTCCCATACTAAACTATTTCGACATTTTGTAATAAAAATGGACACGTTACTTTGTTGTTCTGAAAGGATTTTTCATGAAAAAGAAACAACAAATCTCTGCACAGAAAAATTTAAAAAAAAATGTGTGCAGCACTAAATCCCACCACACTTTTGAGTACGTTCAAATCAAATAAATTTTGTGTCATCATTAGTTTAACACATTATTTTTAAAATTTTTTTGCCTCATCACTTTTTTCAAAAAACAGTTTTTATTGAAGTACAGCCCTATTCATTAACCTTTAAAAAATTACGTGCAACTAAATAAATGGCTTAAATGAATTAACAAGTAGAAAAAATGTCTATAACCTCTATAAATATGATATTACAATGAATGTTCAAAATGACCCCCATTTTCTTCAATACACATTCGGTATCGTTTTAATAAGGAAAACCGAATGCGCTGAAAAATCATATTTTTCTGACGAAATTAATTTGCAGCTTCAATTATCCTAACCCTCAATTGTTGTTCGTCCTCTATTGTTACAGAATACACTTTCTCTTTCATAAACCCCCAAAAGGAAAAGTCCATGGGGTTAAGACCTGGACTTCTGGGTGGCCAAGAAATAGGTGCGTCACGACCCCTTCCAATCCACCGACCAAGATACTACCTGCAAAGGTATTCCCGGACTTCATTACTGTAATGCGGTGGAGCACCATCTTGTAGAAACCACACATTTTGCCTTATTGCAATATTCACTTTTTCCAAATACTCTTGTAAATCGTTTGCCAAGAACTGCAAATAATTATCGTCATTTAAATTGTTGGGAAGAAATACTGGGCCTATTAGATTGTTATCCACAATTCCTGTCCAAACATTAACTTTGAAAGTCCTTTGGTGATAAGTCGTTTTTTTGGCGTGAGGATTTTCGTCGGCCCAAATGTGCTCGTTATAATTGTTTGTTATTCCATTTCTACTGAAGGTAGCCTCGTCGGTAAACAAAATATTTCTAATAAAATTAACATTTCGAGTGTTTTCCATTAACAACCAATCGCAAAATCCAATCCTTTTAGGATAATCTTCACCCAATAACTCTTGAACCGTTGTTAAGTGATAGGGTTTAAGCAGCCGATCCTTTAAACGCCTCCAAACCCTTATGTGAGGAACATTTAGTTGAGCAGCTATTACCCTTGTACTTGTTCCAGGGACTTCTTCAATAGTTTCTAAAATGTCTTCATCAGTTGCATCCGTTATTGGAGAACCACTATTGCCAGCAACTTGCGGTTGGAATGTACCCGTTTCCCGTAAACGACGATCAATGGTTATAAATAATCGTCTATCGGGTGTATTTCGATTGGGGTATTTTACTGCATAACGCCTTGCGGCTGCTGCACTATTTACTTGACATTCACCTACGATTTTCCCGATAGTTTATTGAAATCATAATTTAATCTGATCCAACTTACCCAAAGTTAAATGCATATCTGCCATTTTCTGAAATGTGCAGGCCATTGTAATATCAAAATTTTTAATATTAATCTTATTCACACAATAAATGATAGCTTTAAATTATTGACTATTATTGATGGAACCGTTTGTAATTATTGTATCCGTAGAAACTAATTGTAATTTTATGGCCAACTAAGAAAAAACTAGTTTTTCGAAAAAGTGATAACAGGCAAAAAATTTTAAAAATAATGTGTTAAACTAATGATGACACAAAATTCATTTGATTTGAACGTACTCAAAAGTTTGGGGGGATTTAGGGCTGCGCACCCCCCTTAAAATTTTTCTGTGCGCTTAGATTTTGTTGTTTCTTTTGTATGAAAAAGGCTTTCAGAACAAGAAACTAACGTGTTTATTTTTATTACAAAATGTCAAGTAGTTTGGGAGATAATGCAAAAAAACAATTTTTATTTTTTAACTTCAAAGGGCTGTATTTTTTTTGTGTACATTTTTGTACTAAGGTAAGTTGGATTCAATCAATTTATTTTTGTCCCCGAAATGCGTGATTTAATTTATGACATACCTTTTTGAAACACCCTGTATTTACGGACTCAAAAAGCGCTATAGACTAAATTAATACCAATATGATAACTACAACAAAGGACTACAGAGTCTTGGAAGTTAAAAAGAAACTATACTACTTAAATATACATGCGAAAGATATTAGATTATGTTGGATTTCTGGACATAATGATATAGGGGGTAATGAAATAGCTGACAAACTGGCAAAGGTTGGGGTTGAATTAAATATTCCTGCTAAAATTAGATTAACAACTTGGATATCATGCCAATATTAAAAAATAAAATATGTTCTATGCATTAAAATTCTTGTCAATATAAAGGTAAGTGGTATAACTACATACAAATTTTTTTTCTAATAAACCATGGTTTGGCACAATCCCATACATAGATAGGTGGCACATTACTATCATTATTAGAATGAGGACTGGTCATTGACTGACAGGAGTAGATTTATATAAAATCAACATTCGCAATAACTCATACTGTGAACGTGGACAAATGGAAACATTAGAACACATATTTTGGGAATGCTCAATAAACAAAATAAATGATTATGGTGTCTATTAGGAACTGATCACAATTAATATGAAAACTCCAATTAACATTCCAATACTTCTATGCGATATTAACCCTAAAATTATCAAAATTCTTCTCAGTCAACCATATAAAATTATAACCTTCATAATAACCTATTAAATACTAACATTTAAACCCTTTATAAGAAAACAGAAAACAAATAAAATGTAGATAACATGTCTATATTCACTGAGAATAAGGCATGAGATATATTCTCAGACTCACGAAAGTGGCCCAAAAATTAACAAAACAAATGTACTGGCTGATTATTCAGTAGAATCAAAGCCAAAAGAAGTTTGAATACCAGTAGTATTTTGAAGTTGATGTCTGAAAAAAGTTATTTTAAAGAAGTCTAGATATACTAATAAATCAAAGTCCCCTCCGCACTTACCATTTGAGGCAAAATCCATCCATCCGTAGCTACCATGCTCGAAAACGAGCAAAATTTTGTTGAATCTTTTACTTTAAATACATTTGTGAAAAGCGGAAAATGTAACGCAATGTCAAACAAAATCTGAGTTGAAATGAAGGTGAAGCCTAGTCAATCGTCTACCATCTTGTATCATATCATGTAAAATTAACGATTTCTGAAGCTTTAGCATTTTTGAACATTCAAAAATAGCTAGAAATTTTGCCCATCTGTACAGAGAGCACACAAAGTAATCGGAGAGAAAGAGATGTACGAACGCTGGGGAGTTGACTACGTGATTTTTAAAAGTAAGTTATAGGTCGAGTTTACTTCTCCTAAGATAATTTCCAGTAATTTTGCTACGAATCAAGTGAGCGTGCATATTTTTTAAGTAGCATTAGTATCATTTCGCAATACATCTCCATACTACCTTTAAAACACAAACAGTTTATTGTAGCATAATTTAAATTTTTATTTTCAACACTAAAAAGTATAATTTTTATAGCTGGTAAACAAATATTGCAATGACTTTGTGACTTATTTCATGTGTAGGGTAATTTTCCTATTACTTCTGAACTATATTTTCCAGAGATATAATTTTAATTCAAAACTGTTAGGAATGCACCAGAAATAAATATATTTTTTTTATTAATATATTACTATTGTTCTGAAGCTATTTTCTTGTGGCATTTTAAATTAATTAATATTTAAATGGGAATAAGCCACAATTAAAGGTTAAAATACATTTATTGACGTTTCAATTTCCACTTCGGAAATCGTTCTCAAAATACAAACATTAGTAAATTAAACAAATTTTGTTTTTGTTACTTAGTGAAAAATTCTTCTAATAATTTAATTTTATCTGACTCATCTATATTGACAATTCAGACATACATTATACTGGTACTATCATCTCCACAGCTCTGCTATGGTTATGACTTTAAGTTATGACTTTAAAGTACCTTTTTATGTATCGTATTTTTTCTTGGCTGGTTGTTTTGATCGTGGCTCTAAATATCCGGGCATACATTGTTAGAATATTGTTGTTTGTAATCCTTACATATCCGTTTTATTTCTTTGTTGAGGTTGAACGACCCATTAGAAACGGTGGGTGCCAATGTCAACCTTTTAAGTCTAGGGTTTAGGCATTGGGTGCCAATGTGTAACCTTCAAGGTCTAGGCTTTAGGCATTGGGTACCAATGTGTAACCTTCAAGGTCTAGGCTATAGACGTTAGATGCCAATGAATAACTATTAAACGACCCATCAGAAACGGTGAATGGTAATGAGTAACAATATAACTACCTCTGAAAGTTGGGAGCCAATGTAGAATAAAACTCACAATATTCTTTAGGGGCCAATTGTTACGCCTCGTTTAGCTCGGCCTTGCAGATGTGCGAACGTCTTATTTTAGAAGTTAATCCGAAAAATGAGTTTGGGTGGGAGAAATAAACGTTTGGGATGTTTTAAAATATTTCCTTGAAAATAATTACAATATTAAATAACAAATAGCAAATGGGCAAGGTTAAAATGAATATAATAATAATTATGAGCTGAATTAGTTAAATTATATTAAAGATATTAATTGCATATGAGAAGAATTAAAAGTTTAAAATAAATATTTGCGGAGGAGGTTATGTATGCATAAAAAAGTCAATTTATAAAAAGACAAATTTAAAAAACAATTGTTTAACTGGAAATGTAAGTACATATCATTTATATTACATATAAATGTAATATAAATGAATTTTCAATAAAGAAATGCCTTTTTATAGATGAATAGCAACTTCCCCTTCTATTTTGAAGTACAGCTAACATGACAGAAGTCAACTGAGAGATTGACTACTCTCTATTGAAGTGATGCATAGAAATTTATATACGTTCTATCTTATAAAATATAATTAGATCCGAATAAAGAAATTATAACTGAAATAAATAAACATTAAAAATGAAAAATTAAGATTAAATAGGATTTTTAGTTAATTGAAGAATTGGGCGCCAAGTATTTTTAGAATAAAAATAGTAAAATAAAAGATAAAGTTAATAAAAAAATAAAATCAAAAGAAATTGAAATAAAATAATTGTTTAAAAAAAATAATTATAACTTTACTAGTTTTTTCATTTTCTGTGTGCATATGTGTCATCTGTTATCCAGTGTTTTCTCTTTATAAAATTATCTCTTGTAATACGAGAGTAATAATTTAATACCACAGTGATAATTAAATTTTTTAACAGCCAACTTTTCCAATTACTTATCAACTTTGGTTTGCTTGATAATATTTTTAAAAAAGCTCTTCATAGCTTAATTATTACTTTCGTAGTAACGAAAAAATGTTTAACTTCAACGTGCACTATATCTCCGCCTCTATTGTTTCATACGATCTAAAAGTTTCCGCACAAATTTTTAACCCCTGAAACTTTTCTTCCAGAAATTAGCTCTAAAATATATTATCCTAGCAGTTATAATGTCCCGGGAAACCGAAGTTGAACAAAGCTTTTTATATAGATGAATTATTGCCCGTGTGTGGTTTTGTGCTCCAGATAATAAATCGACAATTTTTTTCATTTTTCTCCCGACCAACCGCATCGGATGCTCCCGTGCATTTGTCACTTTTTATTTTTCCACGGTTTTTGTGCTTTTTTGCATAATACCTGCGTAAAACGGAGTCGGTTCGGAACTTTTTCCATTTTTCTGCGTTCCTTTTTCTTTTATGCGTTCTTTTGCTTCTTTTATTTCTTTTGTTGAACGATCTTTGTTGGAAACGACAACGTCAGGAGCGTCGTTGCAAAAGCTTAGTAAATTACTCGTAAAATTAAAATTAAGTTTTCTCTGGAAAGTTTCTGGTTGAATAATTTTGATAAAAACTTATTGAATTTGCAAGAGCTTTATATTAATTATGAAATTCTTCAGCTTTTGTATATTTACAAGCGCAGATTAACATATGAATTGGACAAAAACCACAAAATTTTGTTTTTTTTTTTAATTAGACTTTATTTCACTGTTATAAATTGAACGGAAACGATTAGGCTTATTTGATTATGTGGTTTTGCCAATTAATTAATAATATCTAATACTTTTATGAACTACAATAAAAAAATAAATAATAAGAATACCAAGCTCAAGAAACCACCCAACATCGTACCGGTGGTTGCCAGGCGTTTGTTGGTACTGATTTTAAAGAACGCCATGACTCAGTAGGAAAGATTATCCACCAAGAACTAGCTCACAAACTGGGACTTCTCCAAACCGACTATCTTCCTTATTATCAATACGTCCCTCACACAATGCTTGAAAATGACAACTACAAGCTATACGTGAAAGGCACTGTGCTTACAGACCAACCAGTGGCACATAATAGACCGGATCTCATACAAGTTAAAAAAGTTATGCAAACAACACTTATTGATGTGGCGATACCCAACACCAATAATTTACGTGTTAAATACAACGAAAAGATCGCCAAGTACAGAGATCTAAAAATACAAATCAGGAGACAATGGAGAATGGAAAGTACCCAGACAGTACCTATTATTATATGGTTCAGCTGGTTCTAAATGAACATGTTTATAAAGCCATGCAGAAAACTGCACTCTTAGCGACGTCCAGATGTGTACGAAAACTTTTGGGAGATACTCCAGCATACCAAGTCACCTAGGGCTCGATAGCACGGAAAGAGTCCCACTAAAGCTCAATCCTTTTAATACCGTAGTTATCTGAGATTAGGGAATTTCACCCTTAAATATTTAGTCAGCGTTACCATTGTGTGAAGTCACCCTTACGTTTTAAAAAAGCATAAATTGTTTTTGACATAGTGCCTACTAATCTTTGGTCAGTAATCTGGTTGAAAGTTATTCCAAATTTGCTGATCTTTATTTTAATACAGGAGTCTTACGAACTGGTATAGATCGAAGTACTTTTTTCTGCCAAAAAGTCTCGATAGAGATAGATCCGGACTGCTTGCAGGTAATTTTAAAACAGAAATATTCCTGCAGATATAATGTTACGGATTTCGCTATGCCATCTTGTTGAAATATAAATTCCCCATCTGGCAATTAAATTTCATTAATGGAAGGCAATAATTCTCCTTGTGAATACTTTTGTACTTCGCAGTATTGACAGTGTCATCAATGAAAAGAAGATATTCAACCCCTTAAGAGGACATGCAGCCCCAGACCATCACAGATGCCTGAAACTTAACCTTTCTTTTGATACAGTCTTTGTGATATTTTTCCGCTGGCATTCGAATGACACTACTTCATGTACCTATCGTCTACACAGACCTCAAACTTGCATTCATCACTCTAAATAACCGAATCCCATTGACGTTGAACCCAGTTTCGTTGTTCTTTTGCCAATAAAAATCGGTTTCTTTTTTGTTTCTTTGTAAGAAGTGGTTTGTACTTTGCCTAAATTGCGATGAAAAGTTTAAATATTTACGATATGTGTTGCTTGTAAAACTTTACTTTGTAGAAGAAAGTTGAAATTTCGAAAAATATTTGACTTATCGAAAATGGTATAAGAAGATCTAGATAAAATCATGAACTTTATCATCTCTTTAAAGAACAACCTATCTCAGAATCGCTAGACTCTAGAGACAGACTATCTAGAAGAACAGATGGTAAAATTCAGGACAAAAGACAAAAAGGTAGTCCACGTAAAATATGAGAGAGCGAAGTGGGAACGGACTAACATTTAATGTTTTTCTTTTTCATTCCGAAAATAGTTTTCAAAAACTGAAATAAAAATCATGAATGATCCGAACCTTTAAATCTTTATAATTGACGGTGGATGGTGATAGCAACAATTTGGCAGTATACTTATTTGGCCTGAACCTCTTGTGCATCAGACATGCTTTGAGTAAAATTCTGAGAGATGTTTTTGAGAGAGAATAAATTTTGATCTTTCTGTGTTTATGTAGTTACATGATGTGTCTCTGTCTACTATTAACTTTTTCTTCTTATTCGTGTGGCTTATTCTTAGACGACATTGGCGATTATCATGGCCCATTTTAATCTGTCTACAGCCGTTCTGAATAGTTTTATTGTTGTTTTTGCATTCCACTGCTTTTAATTTTTCAACCAAGACTTATCTCATATTTTTTTTAAATGTGAAGAAAATATGAGATCAACTCGTTAGTGTTAATATATTCTTATTGCGACTTTGCTTTCAGTTTTGGTAAGCAGAGCCTGATTCTATGTGTTTTCTGCACATTTTTCTTCATTGAGTAAGATTACTTCTTCGATTTTTTTCTTTTTGCTCTTCATTTCTTTCATAATTATTGATGCATCTTTACATTAGACTCTATGCTCATTATACCAGAAAGTCTCTATTTTTAATGTACGATTCCTGCTTATTTATCCTATCACTCATGCTATCACTATCAAGATCGCTAGATCTTGAAGTTTCCCCAGGATAAAAATTGTTGCATTCACAAGGTATTTTATAAATGCAGGTCTTTGTTTTCTCCTGTGTGTTATTGGGTTTGGTTTTTGGAAATAAAAAATCGCAATGTGTTGATTTTTTTAAACGTTGTGATGTGTTTATTCCCTATTCTTTTATTTCTTTTTAATCCTTTTACATATGGTGTTGTTATCTTCGTGTGAGCATTTTTTGATAATTTGTGGCGTTTTGTTGTTCCTTTATTCAATATTGTGAAATTCCTTGTTTAAAAATGACAGTGAATAAATTATTTATTGTCATCGTAGGTATCTTTTTTCTGAAATGCATTTTTGATATTTATATTGTGGTTTGAGTGAAATTTAAATATCTGTCGGTGTTGGTTAGGTCTCTGTAGACTTTGTATACATATTATCATATATTAAATTTTAGTCAGAAAGGAGCAATACACCCTTTCTTTTGAACTAGACAGTTTATTGTTTATTTCTTACTTTAAGTGTCTCCTCAGAACACAAACCACTAAAAACGCACCTTTTGATATTCTTTTCCGCGCGCTTCTGGGAAGCGTTGGAAATGATGTTTTCGCAGAAGGCGCTGTTGAATATGAAAAAAGAAAGATGACGACGCCAACGGCTGGGAATAGTGACTCTGTAGTCGTTGCCGGCAATTTTTTATTATTGATGGTAATGGTATGATTGATTTTTTTATATTCCTGAAATAGAGCCGTTCCATAAAGATGTTATGTTTGGGATAGGAAGACAAATTGAGAATTATGAGTGAAAGGGTACATTCGGAATCGGTGTAGTATTTCGTCTGGAAAACGAAGTTTTAACCATCACATTTGAATAACTGCATAGTAAGACAAGGACCGAATGAGTAATATATTAATTAATATTTAAATGGGAATAAGCCACAATTAAAGGTTAAAATACATTTATTGACGTTTCAATTTCCACTTCGGAAATCGTTCTCAAAATACAAACATTAGTAAATTAAACAAATTTTGTTTTTGTTACTTAGTGAAAAATTCTTCTAATAATTTAATTTTATCTGACTCATCTATATTGACAATTCAGGATCTATATAAAGACGACCAACACCTGGAGCATATCCAACTTATCTTAGAGGAAATAGAAGACTATTTATTCAACATTCAGTGCCATATATTATGGCTGGTCTTACAGCAGTTGTATATAATTTTCTTGTGAATTTGAGACACAATGATATTGCCGAGAATCAGACGAAAAATTTCTGTACATACCAAAATGTGTAATCTTTACCTAGTTGTATCATCATCTAATCCTTCCACGTCATCTCATAAACGAAAGTAAATATGTGCTCTCCTTCTTTTAAGCCTCCACAATATCCATACTCTTACATGTAAAACTGTAAGGTTCCAGTTCTCTATCCTGACTCTTCTAACCTGTATTGGTGTTTCCCCTAAAATAGTCCTCCATCTGCACACTTAAACGGATGTTTGTTTCCGGAAGATTTCTTCATAAATTTTTGTTATAATAGAGAAGTTCTTTGCATTTTTATGGCCACAAAAGATCTTCTGACATCCATGCCTTACTGCTTTTTTCTATTAGCATCATATCCAGTACGATTTGCAATACAACCACACTACAAAGTAAGGGGAACCAGAAAAATTGAGAATAATGAGTTTCCAACAGAATACAGGTGATACCAACGTAAGCATAATAGTGCCTAGCCCCACAGTAGAGTGTGAGGAACAGAAAAAGAAAGAATTTTGGATTTGCCCTTGATTGCGAGTGCTTTTATTGAAGGTGATTTAAAGGGACATATTGGTCGAGAAAGTGCGAGAATAGAAAGAATTCATGAAGGTTGGGGGATGAAAATAAGAAATAACGGAGGAAATAGTACAATGGATGGACTTTGCACTGGAATGGGATTTGGCTGTGATTAATACGTTCTTTATGAAGAATGAAGAAGTATATTACCTATAGTAGTGGGGGAAGGAAAAATCAGATAGATTTTATGTTATGTAAAAAAAGCCAGCTAAAAGAGGTTATCAACTGTTAAGCTATAAAGGGTGGGTGTGTAGCTAATCAACACCAACCGGTGACAGTGGATAAGGAGATAACGGTTAGGCGGAAAGAAAAGCAAGTCAGTATGAAGCATCAGAAAATAAAGTGGTGGAAGTAAAAGGACAAATATTTTGTAAAATCTTAAAGAGTATAGTGCTCGAAGAGGTAATTAAAAAAGATAAGGTAAATGACTGGAGGGAAGACAACAGCAAACTTGTCGTACGAATGGGAGAAGAAATGCTAGGAAAAACATCTGGTAAAGAGGCTCCAGTGACAAAGAAACTTGGTAGTGGAACGATGAAGAGCAACAAAAGGTTAGAAAGAAGAAAGAGGTTAGAAAGAGGTATGACAGGTCTAAAAAACTTGTAAAAACATTTTTGGGATGTTTTTATCTAGATCTCGAATAATCTGCAGCTGAAAAAGTTGTAGAACGTTCTGGAAAATATATATTTAGAAAGAAAAATCGAAAAAAGTAGATCAAAAGAGTATCTATGATAAAAATGAATAAAAAAAAAGTTTATATCTTGAGACGTATTAATATTACTCTTGTACAAACTCTTCTTACCATATTCGCCTACTTCTTCCATGGACTTAACATTCTCTCTATTTTCCTCTTCTTTCGTATCTTCACATTTTTGTCGATTTTTTCTCAAAAAACTAGTGAGATATGTTTTAAATTAACAGTGTGTTGAGTTGATAATAATAAGGCACTAAAACCTTCCAGTAAATATTACTAAAAAAAAGCACGAATTAATAGACAGTTAATAATTAACAAAAACCAATTCTTGTGACTTCCGGAAAAATTGTTTGTTTCATTTTAAAGTGACCGACCAAATATTAATTACTGTTTTGAAGGTATTTTCTCTTCAAGAATCTCGAAATATATTGCAATTTACAGACTAATTCGTGTGACGTTTATTAATTTTAGTACCTCAACATCCATTAATAACAAACTTTTCCACACCGTACTAACATTTCAGCCCCATTCCGCATGCTTATCATCCATTTCATTTCTGTCGACGTCGAAACAAACCCTAAACATTCCGTAATTCTATGAGCGATGTTGTCAGAGAATGGAACAGAATACGGCAATCCAGAAAGTCAATTCGAATTCTGTAAACTAATGTACGATGCTCCAGCGAGCGATCCGAACGGTTACAATTGTGTCATAGCATTCATCATAATGTTATCAAGCTGCAGTTTCTGATTCGGTCTGGCTCGTACTCACCCACTCTTGGTTACAAGTGATTTCGTGTGTCACGCCGTGATAATGGGGTTCGATTTAGGATTTGTAACAAAGGCGTACGTGGATGTAATTTGTAAGAGAAAAGGGTAACATTTACTTCATAAAATGTCTAGGAGAAGTTGTTAAATGCCTCATATTTGTTGCTTCAAGTCAAAATCGAAATTTCATGTTAAAAATGGAAATTTTACCATGACCGGTCAATCGAAGTAATAAATTTTATTAATCTCAAAAGAATCGTAAAAAATGGCAAAAATTGCGAAACGTTTATTTATTGAAGATATTTACAGAAACTTACTTCACTTGCAGCAAAATACAAAATTGCATACGAAAGCTGCAGTCTTTACTGTAAAAACGCATGATTTTTGTCGATAGGACACTCTTATCAAAAGATATCGAACTTTTACCATCGAGTTGAGAGAAGCCGGATGAAGAAAGAGAACAATTTTATGAACAAGTGGAATATATACAACACTGTCCTAAAAATGACGTAAAGCTCTTAACAGGAGATTTTAATGCAAAGATAGGTAAGAAGAGGGAATACATGCCAACCATTGGAATTCATAGTTTATATGAAGAGTCAAACAACAACGGAAATCGACTAATACACTTAGCCTCCTCGATGAACATGGTGATTGCCAGCACATGCTTCAGGCACAAAGATATACATAAGGGAACATGGAGAAGTCCAGATGGGAATACAGTAAACCAAATCGACCATGTATTGGTTGACGCAAGACACTTCAGCGACGTGATAGACGTACGTGCAAGACGCGGGGCGAACATAGACACGGACCATTACCTACTACAAGCTAAAGAGCTAGAATCTCCAATGCAAAGAAAGAAAAAGGAGTTGAAGAGAAAAGGTTTAAAGTAGAAGCGTTGAAGAACCCTGAGATAGCTTAGAGATTCGAGGAAAGTCTCGAAAGCAAGCTGGAAGGCTGCACGGATGTTATAGTTGAAGATATTAACAACTATTGGAGGCAGTGTAGAGCCATATTGGAAGAAGTGGCAACTGAAGTTATCGGAAAGCAAAAACGTAAAAAAGTACGGTCAGACTGGTACGATGAGGAATGCGCACAGGCAACGCAAAGAAAAAATCAGGCATATAGAAGACTCCAAGGGCGAAGAATGAGGAAGACAGAGGAAGAGTATAGGTAGCTGAGGCGAGAAAAAAAACGAATACTTAAAAAAAAGAAGAAAGAGCATATAGAGAGCCAACTAAACGAACTAGAGAACTTTAAGGCATAAGCAGAAACGCGAAAGTTCTACAAGAGGATTAACCAGAACGGGAAAGAATTCAAACCAAGATTATCAATCGTTAGAAATAGAACAGGGGAGATCATTGGTGATCAGGACCAGATACTAGAAAGGTATGCAGAAAACTTCGAGGAAAGGCTAAATATAAGAGGTGAGACAGGGCTCCACGAATCAGAAATCCAACTCGAGGACATTGACAAGAAAGGGAGAAAGATAACATCCCAACAGAGGTAGAAGTCATCCAAGCTATACAAAAATTGAAAGAAAACAAAGCTCCAGGGGCAGATGACATTCCTTCAGAACTTTTAAAGCATGGCAAAAAACCTGATATACTGTATATGTAGAGTGGTAGAACTGATCTGGAAGCAAATAAAGTTGCCAGAAGACTGGAATGTAGGTATAATTGTACCTATCCACAAAGAAAGGAGATCAAACAAGATGTGACAACTACAGAGGAATAACCCTCCTAAACGTAACATACAAAATATTGGCATATATTCTTTACGACCGACTATCGGGATAGTGTGAAGACATAATGGGTAAATATCAGTGTGGGTTTCGTAAAGAAAGATCAACGATCGATCAAATATTCCTTCTAAGGCAAGCTCTGGAAAAAACATATGAGTATGGCATTGATACTCATCACCTGTTTGTTGATTTTAGATGTGCCTATAATAGTGTTGAAAGAAACGCACTGTACAAGGCCATGATAGAATTCAACATACGTAAAGTTAGAGTGCAGAACGGAGTTTCCAGAAAGTTCAAGTCTCAGATAGGACTTAGACAAGGAGACAACCTATCATGCCTTCTATTCAATATTGCACTAGAGAAAGCGATAAGAGAATCTGGAATAACAACCAGAGGAACTATTATTAATCGCAACGTACAATAACTAGCGTACGCCGATGACATCGACATTATTTCAAGAAGAAAAACGGACTTGCTAAAATATACCAATATTATCTTTATTCAACTGAAGACCATTGAAAAGATACCAATTATATAAGCAAGTCAGGTCTTTTTCGATCCGTCAGATAGATTTGAAAATTTGAAGTATAAATTAACGTCATCAGCAAATACCAAAAATTGGTAACACTTTATTACCTCAGAATAAATTTATTTACCTTTACAACTTTTATGTAATGCAATATATATAATTATTGCACCCTTCTTTGTTTTTCAGAAACTAAAATTTGTCCTCGTTTTGTGTGGACGTCAATTTCCTTTTTTTTTTTCTATTAGATGTCACTAACGGCATATCAATAAGTTATTACTTATTGCATGAAGAAACATAATTTACTTTTAATTAAAGCAGTTATAATCAGCATGAATTAAAGTCCCTTGTAAATCTATTTGCATATTCCTTATCTGAGTAGATAACTTTTCCAAATAGCCGATGTCAGAGTTACAAAAACACGACTATCTCGATACATTCCAATTCATTAACATAAATGTGATTAATTAAAAAAGACGATTGTTATTTCGCGTCCAGATAAGGACCATTTATCAAGTCAATGGAGGTAGTAACTCTTAGAAAATGATAAAAAGAAGTATAATTGGCCGAGCAGCCAATACTAAAGATAATGAAGTTGATACATAGTAGAATTGAGACCAGGAATAATGTATGGCTTTTGATAAGAATTGCTAATGAGAGATTGGTCGTTGCAATATGCATGTGCTTGCTACAGCTGTATTTGTCAGTTTTCGTTTCTGTACAGTAGAAGTAAAATGGTACAAACAAATTATAATTTCGGAACTACTACTGGCAGATTTAAAAAAAGCTGAAAATCAATATTGCTAATTTAAAAAAATTAGTTTGGATTTATTGACGATATTAGATTATAGAACTGAGAAGTTTTAGTCGAGTCTTTAAGTAAAATTGGCTATTATATAATTTTCCTTATAGCGAGGACAGGGATAGTTTTGTCATAAAAAATAATATGTTTGTTGCAATTATTCTACACAGGCTCGACACGTTATTTATTAGACCCTCAAATCTAATGACTATGCAGAAAATGTTTATCTAACAATGGCCTACATAATAGATTATAAAATCGACATGTGCATGACAAACAATGTCAATAATTATAACTGCAATGTATGCACCGTCCTACTGGAACCATTACATAATTAGCATGTAGTAAAACCTATTAATAAAAGTATTGCTTCGAAACAATGTGTTCAGTTTGTCAACGAGGGAAATTAGAAGATTATAGAATATAGCTACACTATAGCTAAATCACTATAAACATCACACACCATAACAACGGTTTCACGGTTTTCTGTCATGAAAAAGTTGCCTTGCATTTCGTATTTGTGTACAGAGAATCCCAAATTGGCATGTTTTGTAGTGTACCTATACCAAAAACTAGATGAGATAGAAAAAAAAAGTAGTTAAAATGTCATGAATTCTTTTAGGGTATACCAAAAACTAGATGAGATAGAAAAAAAGGAGTCAAAATGTCATGAATTCTTTTTTATAACGACAGGATTATATCTTCTTTATTAAGAAAAATTTTAAAGACTTTATTAGAACTTTTGATAGCTATATTATTTTAGGGTTCAGTGGCGTACAAGAAATATGTTTAAGGGGTCTTACTAAGGAAATAAAATACCAATTTTTATATTTTTCGTTAACATTTTTAATTCTCTTTTCTATCTATCTATACAGCCCTTGCTGTCCAATTTTGGACATAGGCCTCCTCTTCCTTCTTCCACGTCTCTCTATTGTAAGCAGTTTGTATCCAAATTCTCTTTTACCTTAAGCTATTTTGTTTGGGATTGATTTTTCCAGTTTTTCTTTTGGTATTTTCCCATATAAAATGCCCATACATGCTATCACACGAATGACCCTTTAGTTTTCACATTTTTTCCCCATCTCCCTTTTTTATATCGAGGTAATACGCGCTTTGAACTATTCATCTGGTAATTCGTTCAGATATATAGCGTTACTAAAAATTCGTGTACGATTCTGCGTAGTTTTTCTGATCCATACTTAATTATTTTATTACTGGTTACTCCTCCATCCATCCAATGGCACTACAGCCCAAATCGGGCGTTGGCCTCCTTCAACAAGCTTCTCCAATCATCTCGATTTACCGCTGTTCTTTTCCATGAACGCGTTCCCAGTCAGTTCCTGGCATCCTCATCGACTTCGTCTTCCCATCTCTTTTTAGGTCTTCCAACAGGTCTGCCCACCGTAATCTCTGTAGTTTATTGTGCTAGAGTTGGTTCGCTATATTGCTCATATATTTCTCTATTATATCTAATTCGCCAGTTGTTCACTTATTGGGCCCAGTATCCTACGTACTATTTTTCTTTTCTCTTGATTACTCCTAGTCCCTCTGATTTTCTGTTGTCATTGCATTCTTCATTTTAATTTTTCTGTTGTTCATGTTTTATGTCTGTCTCTATAAAATCTTGGCAGTTTTCTGTGAGTAGTTCTTTATAATATTATTCCCAAACTTTTATAAGTATTGTATTTGGACTTTTTTGTTGATATTTTCCAGGATTCAGATTTCCTTATTACTCCTAGGTATTGTTCAATTTATGCACATGTTGCTTCCCATTTTTGATTATTTCGTTTTGACCTTCTTCGTTTCACTTCTCTATTTTTCTCTTTGTTGGCACTTTTCTATGTCTTCTGAGGATTTGGTCTTTATACTTTTTATATACCTATAGAAGTTTATTTTCTTCAATGTTTCTTTGTCGTTCATGTTGAACTTTATCTCTTCTTTTTTCCCTTTATTTTGTTATCCTAGGAGCAAACCATACAAGAAGTCTCAGAGTGCAAGACACCTCATATAAATGAAAATAGGCGACAGTCAATGACATTGTTAACAGCTCACACCCCGAGAAAATCTTAAATATGGACAATGCAATGGACCTCCACATCACACTTTCACACGAAATTAGTATTTTCCCTATATACCAATCCCAACCCATAAAAAGACCATCGCGTGGTTCGCCATCCATCAGGGTTGCCGAGTAATAAGTACCAACATCCATCTGCAACGCCATATAGGTATTCATTTACCCGCAGTATCACTTCCAAGAATGTATTCATCTGCTGCATTGAATATTTTTATAAAGTTACGTACAACATCAGACCTTAAAACTTCCCAGATGAAATAAATTAAAAGAAACTAACAACCAAGCACAAATAAATAAGCACAAACATTTTATTCTTTCATTGATTTATTCCTGCCGGCCTTTGTAGTCTGGAAAGTGAGTTATATCAGTGCGATTCGCATTTTAAAACCGATAAACTTTATTACCAACAGTAAATCCGTTTTCAGATGTTTTAATTAGGAAACTGCTGTAAACGTAAATTATAATTGGAGTTACGCAATTATGAGCGTTATAAATTGATATTAACGTCTCGCAGAACAAATTCTGTGCAAGTTTGTAATCGTTTATGTTTTTGCTAGCTCGGACTTGTTGCGTTTTAAACATCTCGGTGTTTATTTAAATCGAGCTTTTTCTATCTGAGCTTGTTTGTAGTTCTAGCCGTTAAATATCAAGAAATGTTGATCAAACAAACCGTTTGGTAAGACATTCACAAACATTCGTGAACCCGATTTACGAAATACTGATGAGAAGTTTATGATAAAATCAACATTAAAAAAACTGACACAATTGCAATTTTATAGATGTAGAAACTCAGTTCTTATTATTTGTCGTTTAATAAGCAAGAAGTCAAAAAAAAAGTCCAAATGCATGAGTTTTGATATTTTTTTGATTTGTTCTTTTACGCGGTCTTTTTTTTACTAATAAATGAGACAAGATGAATTTTAACTTTTTTATCCCGCCAGAAATGTATGTTTACTATTGTCTTAACATTATTTTGTGGTATTATCTGTTCAATCCCTCTACACATATTTTTTTTTATTTCTTAATAAGTATTTTTGATTATTTTTTTAAGTTTAAGTCTTAGTTTAATTAACGTGTGTATATGGCTTTACGTTACGTAACTAATACGGTCGTGTAGACACCACCCTTATATTCTTAACGAGATAGTTATAAGGACTCTATTCAGAGTGTGCGCAGCCACATCAGTATTAGTATAACCCTAGAATAACAGAGACACATAGAAGCGACATAGCGGTCCAAAAGCGTGTACCATTTTTGTATACGCATGCCCGATTCTGGTTGTATTACTGTCAAAAACACGTGCTTATTCTTTAATTCTGGTTGTTTTCGATAGTCCGTAGGCGTCTATGGTAAATACTCGACACAACAAGTGCATTTGACCATTTATATAATTTATTTATAGTTAAAAGGTTATAGTTATAGTTTATAGTTAAATATATAAGTTTATAGTTATAGTTTATAGTTAAAAGTTTAATTTATATTTAAAATGTCTGGATATATTTGTGCGATTCGCGGATGTTCATCTGTGACAGGAAAAGGAATAAGTTTATTTAGATTTCCTAAGAATAATAACAGGTAATTACTATTGCTTTGTAATTATTATTAGTTATTACTAATTACATAATAGTATTGGTTTGACTTTAGAACAGTAAGCCGACGCCGACGTGTCTGTCCGCGCTATAAAAAAATAAACTTTGGTCTGCCAAGGGATACCTAGTTCAAAATGAAAACATTAAATTTGGTGTCAGTACTATTTCTTTTATTGAAAGACGCAAGTCTCCGAAGGCTCAGGTCAAAAAATCAACAGATGGTGGCCAAATGTCGGCGCGCTCGAAGACAACAATACGAATATAGTATTTTTAAGAAATAAAAATATATAGAGGGTTTTATACACGAGAATATTTGATTTAAGAGCGTAGGCGCAAAATTTGGGGCAAATGTTTTTTAAATGTATTCATTTTTTTCGAATCCTGAAAAAACTAATAAGTATGTATTTTTGAAAAATTTAAACGCAGAATGAAAGACCACATTATTACTGAGGGCCAAAAGTCCCCGAAAACTTTTATAATGTTTATTTTAATAAGTTACAGGGGTGAAAAAAAAAGAGAAAATTTAGTGTGATTTTTAATTTCAAATATCTCATTCAAAAAAACTTTTTGTTTATTCTAAGGGACTTTCGGCCCTCGGTAATAATGTAATCTTTCATTCTGTGTTTAAATTTTACAAAAATATTTGTTAGTTTTCTCAGGATTCCAAAAAAATGTTAAAAAGCATTGGCCCGAAATTTTGCGTCTACGCTCTTAAACGAAACAAAGAAATTACTAAAATGCTCAAACTAAAAATTGTTGGAAACATAATTAGACCGATAATTGGGAAAATCTTAAAATTCCAACAGAACAAGACTTCAAAATTGCAAAAACATGGTTGCAAATAAACAAACTTACATGAAATTATGAAAAAACTAAATAGGTACTCATCTACTTTTTGCTATATACAAAAGTTGTCTGCCAATTTTTAATTCGTTAAATATAAATAAAAAAGATCAAATATATGGATCGAAATACATAAAATATTTAGGAGTTTTAAATGGGAATTACAAATAAAAAATATTAAAACTTTATTTGTTGTATATCTCAATATTTAGTGACACTTTTGTGACTTCATCAGGAGAAAACTGAAAATTTATTAAGATTAGATATTGACAAAAGTTAAATATTTCATTACTTACAATATACTTAGAATATACTAATACCATAGAATAACAGTGCTAATACTCTTATAATTGTAAGTATACTCTTATAATTCTTTTTAAATGCAATCATTTTTTTTGAATCCTGAGAAAACTAACAAATATTTTTGAAAAATTTAAATACAGAATGAAAGATTACATTATTACCGAGGGCCGAAAGTCCCTTAGAATAAACAAAAAGTTTTTTTGAATGAGATATTTCAAATTAAAAATCACACTAAATTTTCTCTTTTTTTTTTCACCCCTGTAACTTATTAAAATAAACATTATAGAAGTTTTCAGGGACTTTCGGCCCTCAGTAATAATGTAGTCTTTCACGCTGTCATTGGCGGCTTGGCCACGTACCTTCAAAGGACTGTCGCTTCTCTGTGTTGGGTTTTTCTCTGGTATAACCAAAGTGGCAGTAACACTTTAGTGTTTTTATATAATTATAACGTGCCACTCAAGTATAAGAAGTAAACCACGAGATTCCGCAGACTCAGCGTACTGAAGAAAGAAACGAAGCATACACATCAGGTACTGAAAATCTTAATTTACATACTCATACACACTATTCAAATAGTTAATAAATTTGCATTTAACTTATTTAGTCATAAAATATAAAAACCCTCGCCTTTTAAATAAATATTTGTGTTATGTAGAACTATTATAGTTGATAACATTTGTACAATATTATTGTAATGCATTATTCGTGATATTGTAATATATTTATATTGAGTGATATCTATATTTAGCCATACGGCAGTCCCTCTAAGGGAAAATTCACACATCCCAGATACCTACGGTATTAAAAGGATTGAGCTCTGGTGGGACTCCTTCCGTGTTATCAAGCCCTAGGTGACTTGGTATGGTAAAGTATCTCTAAAAAAATTTCTTGCATATCTAAACGTGGCAAGGAGTACAGCTTTCTGCATTTTTTGCTTTTATATTAATTTTGATATATATGGTGTACAGCCAACTACAGAAATTTAGTTTCCTTGTGGATTCTACTTAAAAATGTTTAGCGTAAAGCCAGAAGACTCGCATACGGCCGTGTAATACCTAATTATGAAGATAGACTATCCATGGCTCATGTTACATCATTTGGGTAGGGACGTCTTCGAGGTGACCTAATTATGTCCTTCCGTATTTTAATTTTATAATTATCATAATTTTGGAAACTCAAACACCATATTCACTTTAAATCAAGATTAACGAGAGGACACCGTTACAAATGAAAGAGGGAACAGACTACTGCAGGGTCCAGAGTAAATAGAGTCCTTGCAAAACACAATATTTAATATCTCGAACAATTTGGATCAAGACACCACATCGGCAAATAGTGTTAACATGTTTAAAAATAGACTTGATAGTTCTTTATTTCATTTATAGGATTGCGTTATTTTGAGACCGCATTATTTATTTATTGTTTCACAATTTTGTATCATGTACTTAATTATAAAACTAATACCAATTATTGGTATTAGTTTTATAATGATATTTTCCTTTGGTTTTTAGCATAATAGAAGCTTGATCCTCTGCTTTTTATTTGTTTTATAATTGTAATAATAATAATAACATCGGCTTTAAACTTGTGTTCGATTGCTTCGTCTGGATAGTTTTCGGACTCACTATTTTATTTAGTTTTTCATTGTAAATTAAG
Organism: Diabrotica undecimpunctata; assembly: GCF_040954645.1. Classification (NCBI taxonomy): domain Eukaryota; kingdom Metazoa; phylum Arthropoda; class Insecta; order Coleoptera; family Chrysomelidae; genus Diabrotica; species Diabrotica undecimpunctata. The sequence goes on from NC_092805.1 coordinate 168,587,947, forward strand.
AAAAAATATTAGTTTAAAGTAAGACGATTTACAGTATATTGCATTAGTTTTTCGTAGAATTAAAATAGATATAAAAAATGACATAAGTATACGACGTCCCACAACATAAAAAATTGTCTGGAAAGTATGATAGACTAAAATAAAACTATCTTTGTTCAGTTCAAAAAATCAATGGTTTAGAGCTACATAAACAAATCAGACGAAAACCTATTAAGTGGGTGGAAGCCGAAAAAATAACCTCCTCAGAACTGTACATTCATTTTTCTTTGAAAATGGGGCTCCAACTCTCAAATCTGCTTTAAGTAAAATATGCGAAATCTATAATTTTTCTAAAATGACCGTGAATTATGATTACGAAAAACATTACACGATCTTGAACTTTCCATCATCATGGAATATCGTGCGGCAAAATGAAAAATGTATTACCTTGACGAGACATGGATTAACGCCAGACATACAGTCGTTAAAGTTTGGCAAGATACAACAGGAAAAAATGTACGGCAAGCTTTCATTGTAAGTTTATCAACAGGATTGCAAGCACCGTTAGATAAGGGCCAGCGTCTAATTGTCGCCCATATTGGCCGCGAAACTGGTTTCTGCAAAATGGTGCTCTTGTTTTTATATCGAAGACAACCGGGGACTATCATAAATACATGAACTCCATATTATGCTTCGAGAACGTTATCCAGCGTGTAGATAGTAACTTTGTCATAGTATTGGACAATGTACCTTATTACAACCGCCTTTTGGAACGCATTCCAATAATGACTGATAAACCGTTATGCAGAGCTTGCCACGAGAAAAATCTATTTCATATACGAGGATATGGTCAAATAAGAACTAATCACAATAATGAAGGAGCATCGTGGTCAATGTGATGTTGATTTAATGGCTGCACTTCATGGTATTGCTGTTCTAAAACTTCCACCGTATCATTACGAGTTAAATCTAATGGAATTAATTTGGGCTCAAATTAAGGAATATGTTGCCCGGGAGAACATAACATTTAAAATTGGCTATGTTCAGTGATTTTTAAATACAAGTATAGACTACATACACGCTACAAATTGGGAGAAACTGTTACCCATGTCTTGAAAATAAAAGAGAAAATGTGGAAGTTAAATAGCCTAATGGAATATGTTATTGAACCTGTAATAGTGAGAAAATGTGGAAGTTAAATAGCATAATGGAATATGTTATTGAACCTGTAATAGTAAGGGTTCGCGCCAACAAGTTAGAAGACTAAATGGATTCCTAGGATTGCGATGATTTATAAACCAAGCTGTAAGTAAAAAATTTTATTGTGGTATATATAAACATTTTTATAAAATACATAAGTTTATTTAAGACTAGAATAAAATCGTGGGTCAAATAGTCAAGCAGACTAGACTTCACAGTGAATGATCTGGTGGATCTATGGTTCAAACCCTGGCCAGAAATCAAAAAGGCAACGTAACAGTATACAGTCTAAACAGATCTGCTACTTAGACTAGAATACGCTGGTGTATCAGTATATTTGCTATTTGGCAATTACCTATGGCAGTTTACCTATTTTCATTATTTAAATGTCTCAAATAAATCCAAATTTCGATGTGGATAATACTTTTAAGATGTCTTTATGGAACGCCACTCATAGAGAGTAAAGAAAAATAAAGAAGAGATTCGGATAAATCTTGATGACCAAATTTTAATTTGCTAAAACGTATCATGAGTACGTCGGTTGTTACAGCTGGCTGGCTCACTGTAAAGGACCGCATATTACGCGGAAAATGTACTATTAAAAAGAAAAAACGGTATTATTTTGATTTTTTTTTTATTAGTAAACAGAGTATTTGATTTGCAACTCATACAATAAGTATGTCATGTTCCATATATACGTCACCTTCCCCAATTTGTTGTTGAAGTATAGTGAGTCCCAGTACAAATTTACAAGGTAAGTCTCTGTATGAGAGTAATTACTACCAGTATAGTTTAATTTTTAACATTCATATTCTTGTTCTAAAATACCGGAGACCCTATACTCCGTTGATCTGTATCTTTGATAGAATACGATAATCAGAAAGCACATTATGCTGTATTTAATTCCATGAAACCTCGTCGTGTATATTCTTGTTGAATCAATCTAAGACCACTAATAAAAAGATCTTATCTGAAAACCATAGATAGCGACGTAACAATTCAATCTAACATAAAGGGTAATTTGAAAAACCTACTTTACCATCACCTCACGAATACAGCCATTATCAACAGCCATCGTATAATTACGGAAGAGATTTTTATCGGGCGACACGTCGAATAGTCCGAAATAATTATATCGTACAAAACGCCCTGTAATTGGAGACCGTAACCCTTCAGAGGGACAAAAAATCGTACTCGAATACCATTTTTCGGAGATCGAATGGGTAATGGCTCGAGAGAAATTGCTTTGTCCTCAGTGACGTAGAAAACTTGCCTTGAAGAGGAAGAATCATAATAATTATATAATTTATAAGTTCCCATTGAAGTTATCGTTTCGTCTCAATAGAAAATAATATAAAACATTAAAAAAGTATTTAAAAATGCCGGTATTCCGATTGTTTTAAAAACAACATCGTTATATTAATATTAGTTAATATTTGGGGCTTAATATTGACTTAAATCTTATATGACAGACTGTATTTATTGTCTACAAAAATATTTGTTTTGAAGTATCATATGAGTTGGTTGTTTTATACACACTGACACCGCTGTGTAGAGGCGTAAATTGCGTCTGGCAAAAATTAGTAGTAGTTGGTCTCAAATCGCTAACCCAAGTGTGGATGTCGCTCTCTCTCCAAAATGCAGTGAATAGTGTAATATTTCGCGCGATATTTAAATCCCGATATATAAATAAACAATTTTGTAAAACCAACTCTTGTCTCCTAATAGTTGTTATGTAAAATATTCTCTTGTTATTAAATGTGCTATATCAATCGATTACTCTTTACTTTTCTCTTAAGCAACACTTGATAAAAAAAACCCATACTGAATCAACGCCTTGACGTCTGCTAAGAGATATCGAAGGAATATCTTCTAACAGTTCCATGATCCTAAAATATTTGGTACTGCACCTCTGGGGAAAGGAATTGAACAAGATTTCCCACAAGAATTAATGGAGATTAAATCAAAGTTTTCATCCACCAATATGTACTTTTATCTTTCCGTCTTATTTCTTAGTTTTAAAAACGAAAGTGTTATAAAAAGCAGGCAATTCCGTAAAACAAATATAGGCAACGCAGCATCATTACGATAAATACGTATCTTGTTTTGTTTCTGGAATAAATCTCAAAAATCCAGCAAGTTGTAAAGCAAAATAATTTACTAGGTGAAAACATGAAAAGTCTTGGTACATTGAAAAAAATATGAATTCAAAAAGTAATTTCAAATAGAAAAAATAGTAAATAAAAGTAGATATCGCAATTAAGGCCAAACAGGAAAGTACAACAAAAACAGAACTCCCCGATGGAATTTCTTTCAACGTTGCCACAGTGTGCTAAAAAATAAATTTGCGGATAGATAAAAGTGAATTTCTACGAACCATTAAGCTGGGCAAACGTTTTACGCTATCTAAGAATAATACAATCAACATTAATAAAAATATAAATTGAAAATGGAAGCGCTGAAAAATAGAAATAATCGAGAAAATGTGTAAAGAAATAAACAGCAACTAAAAAATTGAAAACAAAAGTTTTATTTAAAAATCTTTTATAGAAGGTATATAACACAGAAAGTTTTAGGACTAAAAAGTCCATCATCAGTGTATTGTCACCAGGTTTACATAAGTCAAGTCACTAAATATCTGGGTAAAAACCTTCAAAAAGTTATAAAATTTATTGTGTGTTACAGTTTTGCTGAATAGATGGAGTGATCTTGATGATTTGTGTGATGGTGTGCAGTGTGAAGTATTTAACGGATACCCTGTATGGAAACATAAAACTTCCAATAAGGATTGTTGCTGACCTCCAGACAATGTCAACGATATAGGACAATAGGTCTCAGACAATGTCAATAGATCTCAGACAATATAGGACAATATAAGATTGTCAATGTAAGACAATAGGTCAATAGGTCTCAGAAAATGTCAACTGACAACGATATAGGTATACATGAGAATAGTATTATATGGTTAAAAGAAAAAAAACAGAAATGAATTAAATTAAATTAAAAGATAAAATAAAAGAACAAAACTTAACAATAGTCCAATCAAAGAGGGAAAGAGAAATGCATAACTCCGGTGGGCAATTATTTTGTTCTAAAACATTTTTGATTTTCGGAATGATGTTATGGGCTAAATAATTTAATTGATTTGTCTGTTAGACTAAACACAACACTTCTTTTGTGTGAGATACGTGCTTCTTCTTCTTCTTTCATTCAGTTTTTAACATAGACCTCTCCCAACTCCTTCCATCGATCTCTAGCCTAAGCAACATACCTCCAAATTCTCTACCCTTCTCATCTGTGGTCTTCCTTTTGATCGTCTACCTTTGTAAGGTCTCCAATGTTGTATTGTGGTAATCCAAAGTTGGTTTTTTTTGTCTAGCAATGTGACTTGCGAAGATCCATTTGAGTTTGGCAAGTTTTGTTGTGATGTCCTCGATTTTAGTTTTTGATCTTATCCATTCGATTATATTTTTATCTTACAGTCGTATATCTAACATTGCACTTTCCATTGCCCTTTCTGTTATGGCTAGTTTATTCATATTTCCTTTGGTTAGGGTCCAGGTTTGACATCCATGTCATGATAGGAAGGTTGCACTGGTTGAGCACTTTGCTCCTAAAGTATTGAGGCATTTTGCGATTCTTAAGTATCAGGAGGAATAGGCAAGAAATACGGGTAGTTGGTACTCATTTACCTTCTCTATTAGTGTTCTCGTTGTCAGAGGATGGTCTGATGTCCTTTGCGAAAGCCAGCCTGTTTAACAGGTTAGCAGTTATCCATTTTGTAAGTAAACCAATTGTTAATAACTCTCATAGTTGCCATACTTAACTGAGCAACGATATAGGTCTATAATTCTTTAGGTTACATCTGTTCCCTTTTTTGTGTGAGAGTATTACTAGACTACCGTTCTAGTCTTTAGGGATTTTCATATTATGGAGACATCTATTAAATAGCTCTGTTAGTACAGGGATTATTACTGTCTTGCTTATTTTCAAGAGCTCGGCAATTACACCGTCGTGTCCTGGAGCTTTTCTAAAGCTTTCTATTTCGAATCCCTCTATATTTGGTAGTGCCTTTGATCCCACGTTGTTTATTTTTTCTTCGAAATTCTCTTTTGTTTATTCATTAGCCTGGTTGTAAAGGCTAATAAGGTTTTGTAGAAGGCTACAATTTTTTTCATTTTGTCCTCCTCCTTATTATTGGTGTCTTTAATTTTGATAATTTTTTGAACACCCAGTGTTGGTCTTAGATATCTCTGGCCTCTGTTGTTTATTAATAACTTGCTCTATTAAGTTCTCGTTCCATTTTTTTAGTCACGTTTTAGTTTTTTCCTAATTGTTTTATTATGTTCTACGTATGCTTAAATAAGGCGTTTATTTTCCTCTAGTAGTTGTCTTCTTCCCTTTATTAGTTGTTTAGTTTCGTTGGTTATTTTGTCACCTTTAGTTCTTGTTTACTCTGCAAGCTGTAGTCCTAGTACGAGGTTTGCTAATGTTCCTTACCTCCCTCTTCATTTGTCATCCGCGTTGTTTTGTAAAGATCCTTTTAGTCTCTTCTTTCATGTTACGATTTATTTTAGCTATTCGCTCTAAGCTTTTTGCTCTTTCGCTCGATACAAGTGCATTGGTTTTAAAATGGAAATATCTTCCATACCAAACATTTCTATACCACTTCGTAGTTATTCGACAGTCGTTGTTATTATATTGCAATGATGAGCTAAGATATTAAACATTTACTGGTTTAAAAAAGTATGGTCTGGAAACCATTTAAATTCCTGGAGTTCTATTTTTCTAAATTTTCTAAAATAAAATATTTATCAAATAAAGCGATATAATATTTTATAATACTTTTGTAAACGTTGTATCACTACCGCAGTTTACACTAAACTTACCAAGTAAGTGGCAATGCTCTTGCTCAAGCAATAAGAAGTTGGCTAAACTTAAACTGTTACTTTGCTCATTTCTTGAATTTGCAACCCTGTACGCTATATTATTAAATAAATAGTTAAGATCTAGTAAAGGTACTTAACATAATTAAACAGCCAGGGAAAAATGAATTTTTGTCATCGGTCTTACAGATAAAAAAATCCAAACTTCGCTCTTCAATTTACAAACTCGTATACAAACTTATTTAATCTGAAAGTGACGTATAAAACACAGCGAAAATTACTTTTGGAACAAAAATAAACTTAATAAAACCGAATCAAGTTGCCCAATTAATTAAAACACATTTATTTAACGAAGCGTTCAGGTAACACGAGAAATTTTCGAGCTCCGCGAAAAAAAGCCCTACGTTTCCCGTATTTTCCCACGTTTACCCTCCTATATCAATTTCCTTTCCGAGTCGTCCGTACCGATAATTTAAATAATTGTGTGGAAAAATTCGAATCCAACCCTTTTTTGTCCGCGTTCTCTTAAAATTTCTCCAATTCCTGCTGCGAGTTGAAATCCCGTTACGGTATAATAAGATTCATTTGAATTGTAAAATGTTACTCGGCCAAAAAGAAAATAAAACCAACGCAAATATTTTTAATTGAGTGAAAATCAAATTTGCAGTCGGAAAATCTAGCTTTCTAGGGAATGTTCAACGGCGCTATTTCCATTTTCCGGATTTTACCGCATGGAGTCATAGACATCCTTAATAGTCCGTCGACTCTTTTCATATTAATAGAAAGAATAATAGAAAGAGGGAAGCAAAAACATTTGTATTGCAAAAAATGGTGAACGTTGGTGTCGGAGTGAGGCAGTCGATATTTAAAAAGGGATTTAGTTTAGTTTCTGCCAAGATTTTTAACTGCTTCCGCTTCAAGCACAGATGTATAGGTTAAATGAGAAAATTAAAGATCCGACAACCAGGCACGTTTCCTTTAAACCACAAATTTCTAGATTATAATGCCATCAATCTGCAGTGAATTTCAGTAGATGTTGGCGACAATTCAGATATTTCTGAAATTTTGACATAAACAACTTTTATTGATATTTTTTATTAGAGTAATATTTTCTATAAATAAATTAGATACATAATTGTTGATATGGATATTATAGTTACCAATAAATACAAACTACGAGTAAACAAAATTTAGAACTATCAAAAAGGACGTTATGCATATTCTTTCCTCCCGGATTCCTTATCCCTTACAACAGCTTATTCTCTTTCTTGTATTTTAACCATGTCTTCCGATCTCCTGCCTTTCAATCATTAGGTGCAATATTTTCCCTCTCTTGATCTCGATTTCCTGGATTTGCCCCATTCACCTCGTTCGACATCTACCTCTTCTTTTTACTCTGTTTGTTTGGCCTTTATAACTTTCTTTAATAGCTGTTTTCGTCCATTTCTCCAGCGCCAACTGGTGATGATGATGATGATATTGACCGAGTTATCAGTAGAAATAGAAAGAAGATCATGTACCTAAATGTGTTACGTCCAGTAGTGATGTAAGCAAAAAGAGAAGGAAAATTCTCAGAAAGATTTCTGAGAACAAGATTGTAACAGAATATTGTAAGTTTTTTTTAATCGAAGATCGGAATTTAAAGGCAGTGTTGCTGTTTGGCGGATAAACATGATTGAAAATATTATATGACCAATCATAAAAAAATGCGGGAACTGATGAATGATCAACTCTTCTACCAAGATCGGATTCATCAACCTGTTCTACGTACATCTAAAATTTTAATCCATTTTTTTTGTGTTCTATAGTTACTGTAGACAACTATGGAAGGATAATATCTAAAAAGCAAAACTAATCTATTTTGTGGAGATTCCCAATTCCAAAACGACAACGAAGTTTCCCTCTTCCATTATCGTACGACATCAAACTACACAAGCCGCAAGGGCATTCCGCTACCTCTTCACAACTCCCAAACTTTCGCAACTCCACCGTCGACTTGGAGTTATCGAAGGGAACATACTCGCTACGCGCGTTGCTAACTTGGCATGAAGTTACTCTTGCATAAACCATTTAACATACATATCTATATGACAAAGTTATCGAGTCTGTTATGTGTGTATGTTCTACCGCACGGCGCACTGGCATGCTCAATGCTCATGCTTCTGCTCGCGAAAGCGTTACGAGCATTCCCCTGAACGGTTTAAACTATTTGCAGTAACGGACTGGACTTTGAAGATGCTTCAATTCTTGTAATGCTATCTATTTATCTACTGAGTTTAAAACGTAAAAAAAGTAACACAAGTCAGTATGATAATTAGTTTCAACCAGTTTTTGAATAGTATAATGATACAAGTATTTATTTACGGGCATTGTAATAGATGCAATTTTTCATGTACTAGTAGTAGTTTGAGGTGTACTTGACTAGAAATATAGATAAAGCACTAATTATGGTTATATTGTAAAAAATTTTGAATTTTTGAATTTTTTGTTTATTTTTTCCCAACTTACGGCGCTACTGAGTGTCCCATGCCGCTTTGAAATCTTGTTCTACTACTTTTTGCTAACTTATAACAGTGTAACATATATTCCTCCTTTAAAATCACGGGGAGTAATTTCAAAAACGCCCCATGCTTCATACTCACATACTTTCTCCCACAAATTTTAGTACCATTTTTTTAAACTAATGGGTGAGGACGAGATGAGAAAGTTTTGACCATATATTTTTTCTAACTGGTAATTTTCTGAACAGGAAAAAAGATGCACTTTTGTGTAGGTTTTCTTGGGGACAGACCATCTCTACGTTAGAGATTTGTTCGATTTCGACCTAAGTGCAGTTATTTAAGTATAAGTATTTCTAGCAAAAAATATATAGTCGTAATACTTTCAAATCAATCTCTGAAACACCTATTTATACTTATGCCTCATATATCTTAATAAATCTCCCTAGATTTGCTTGTAGAGTTTGTTTGTTGACTTTGTTATTAGTTTAGAATCAGTTAATTTTCAAGAAGCAGACAGACCATAAACAGACCATCAACAACTGTAAGATATATTGTGTTAGACCTGTATATTACCTTAAAAAGCTTGAGAGTTTCTGGATCTTTGGCAAATTCAAGATCATATTTTTGTCACCTGTTAAATTACTATTAAGTACCAGAGTAATTAAAGACGGTTACATAAACTTAACTTTACCAGTGTCGCTTGATAAACACAGTGCAAATTTAATTTGATAAACTACAGTTCCAGTTTTTTTTGTTTTGTATGTTTTTGTTTGCTACAAAGAGTTTTTTATTTTTGTTTTTTTTTTGTATATTGAGTAGCTCATCGGATGACACTGCCGGTCCCAAGCCCGGATAAAGGAGGAGGGTCCCTAAGGTGAGGTTAGCCACCTACCTGGGGTAAAGAGTCCATACTGGCTCACAGAACTGAAGATACAGCCTCGAATACCGGACACGGAACTATCAGATGACGACACGCTCTATGACAACGGAAAAACGAATTGGTAAACGGAAACCTAAACACCCCATCTCAAGAATTGCGTGTTGGAACATAACGTCGTGGAATGGAAAAGACTAGGAGATCATAATAGAAATGAAGAAACACAATATTGACATCTGCGCAATCTCCTAAACAAAGAAAAAAGGCCAAGGAACATCAAAATACGGAGAGTTTACACTCATATACAGCGGAAAAGCTAAACAAGAAAGAGCACATTCAGGAGTCGGAATTTTGCTGCACGATAAATACACGCAAAGCATCGAAGATATCGAATACATCAACGATAGGTTATTAAGAATCTCTATAAATACGCGTAACATCACAACACACCTGATAAGCACATATGCCCCAGACATATCTAAGCCCACAGCAGAAACTGAAAATTTCTATCAGCAGCTACGAAACACCGTGGATAACATAAATGCTAAACACAAAATTATCGTATTCGGGGATCTTAATGCAAGGATCGGAAACAATGTCACACCAGGTATAACACAAAAGTACAGCGAAGAAATAATTAATCAAAAAACGGCGAAGCAATAATAGACTAGTTTAACACGAGGGCAATAAACCACACCAAACCGTGGTTTTGTCAAGAGGTAAAAGAACTCTCTGAATTAAAACGCAAATGTTACCTGAGATATACCGCTATATAAAAGATCCGCTCAGATATAAGTTAGTGCTTGAGAATAACTCCATAGAACAGGTGATGCAATTTAGATATCTGGGCATAGATATATCAAGCACACACGACTCAGTAAAGACCTAAGGAGTCATATCAACAAAGCATCCGCATTGTCGGGATGTCTGCGGGAGATAGTCTGGTCAAATCCGTATATGCGCACAGATAGTAAAATTAGAATCTACAAGACTTGCATAGCACCGATCATGACATATGGCACAGAAGTGAGCGAAGGTACCAACAAAACGAAACAGATCCTAAGAGTTGCCGAAATGAAAACTCTAAGAACAATAGTGGGCAAAACTAGAAGAGACAGGGTGAGAAATACAAACGTCAGAGAGCAGGGCAAAATTCAAGATATTGTAAGATGAGGAAGGCAGCGTAAGAGGATGTGGTACAATCATGTAAGACGAATGGATGAGAATAGACTCCCAAAAATTGCCCTAGAAAACAATCCGCCCGGTTCAAGACCTCCCGGAAGACCACCTAAAAGATGAAGGGATAGTTGGCAATCTACCTGCCAGGAAATTAACCAGAGGCAGCTTCAGAATTAAACAGATCGGAAGATCTTCAAGACGTAGAAGAAGTTTTTTTTTGTATTGTTCTTGGGCCAGAGAACAGAGAAATTATTTTAATTTGCAAATGTACTCTATCAGGACCGTAAGAGCAAATAGATAATTCGATGAGAGCTACTACGTGCCTGTGCGCAAATTTTCAAATATTATAGCGTGGAGTTATCTCTCGGATAGAGCCGGGAGTTGTAAAGTTTGAAATGTGAGTTGATATATGTATGTGTATACACTGGCTCGAATTAGCGAAATAGGTAGATTTCCAGATTGATGCGGAAGTAATTGATAGTAAACTAAACTAAACGGAAATTGTGGAAACTGAAATAATGAGCCGAAGAGAGACGGGAAAACAAGTAAACACTACTGGGGTTAACCTAGCTGCTGAAGTGGAGATATGTTGTAAACATATTTTGTTTGGGGGAACTTTTAATTGCTACACATTTTTTTGTGAGGGATTACATGAGCAGTTTAAAGCAAGCTATACACAAAACGGTTGTTTGTGTATGTTAAAAAGTATGCGGGTAATATTGATTGCACTTATTTCAGCGATAGCAAGTAATTACAGAAAAATAGACAAAGATCATGATCTAGTAAATAAGGTTGCCTTTCCGCTCTTTACATTTTTCACGAAGGAAATCCTTTCTTTTAAAAGTAGTAGTATCTATACACTCATACAATACTTTACCTTATTAGGGGATAATTCTATATTTTCATCTTTATTTTTAGCTGCCAACATTTAGTTCTGACTTTACGAGGTTTTATCAAATTTATAATCTGTCCAAGTATCATTGGAACTTTTGTTACACTCCCTTGCATTTTATATTTCGCAATTAAATTCTTAAAAAATTCTTTCTATTTCTTTTGTAAATAGAAATCCTTGAAAATCGTACTTTTTATAACTAATCTAAACAGAAGTGTTATTTTGAAGTGTCACTTCCTCCCTTTTCGTTCGACTTCCATCGTCCTATTCTTCAAAGCTTGCGTGTATATTATTTCTTGTGATTCAATTCACACACAATTCCAAATCCCGAAAAACCAATTGACTGTTTACCTCGCGGCTCAAGTGCATGTCCTTGTCACTCAGCGGCGCGCAACCATTGAAGAACTCTTCTTTTTCTGTTCCTCTTGCCGTTTTGTGTACATACAAACGTATGTGGTGCGGCTCGGTGTGGGCGATTCAAATTAAAAGAAAGAAGCACGCAACCAGCGATTCAGCGAAGAGCAAAATGTAGGCCCTCAGGCATCCAGGATATTAAGCAATTTTTATATAACAGGGCTGGTCGGGCGTCAGCTGGAAGAATTGCCTCTTGGAGGCTTTCACACGAGCAATTAAGAACTCTCGATGATGGGTGCATACGAGGGGAATTTGCAGGTTTCCTTCCTTAAACAATATTGCATGCGTTCACAAGATTTAGAAAAATTGTTAAGTGAATGAAGTTTTGTTGGTTTTTTAATACTATTTGCATTATTTGTCTATTACACACAACGCAAAAGTCTAAGGATATTTTAATAATTTGACAATACCAATGACAGAAATTTCATAAACATATAAATTTGCTTGTACTATAATTGTTGATATAGACACTCACTTCTTATCAAAAAAAAATTGTGAAATTTTGACTGAAAAAGACTTATTATAAGTAGTTATGTCGTGGGATGCGCAGGAGTACACAATAATTTAAAAGAAGGTTAATTCCCGTACCGTATCCATCCTGGCATACATTTACGTCACCCCATTTAACTTTCGGAAGGACGACTTCCAATAATTGCTACCTCTCGTTTCTCTTTTACCAGTCTCTTGTTAGATTCAAAAGTAAGGATGGTTGCCTATCTAAGTTGACTAACTTTCTTTCTTTCTAAACTAAATTTTTTTTCGAAGACCTCCTAGCTGCACTTCTGGTTTTAACAGCTTTTGTAGTTATCTTACATATTATTAACATCCGTTAGATTTTACATAAATTTCCATACCCCATTAAAGATCATAAATATCAATTGTATCGCCGAATAGTTTCCGATATGTCATTGACAGTAGGTAAGAGAATACTAACACATGTTACAAACTCTAGTCCCGCCCTCCCTCTCCAAGATGGTATCCAGAAGAGAGAAATTGGATTTTTGTAGTCCTTTTTAATAATTATTTCCTATGGCGCTGACAACTTAACCAATTTCTCTTAATTATACCTCGTAAGTAACAATTTGTTTACATTAAATCATTTTCTGTACACTAAGTTCTTTCATAAAGTCGTCTGTTCATGAGCATTTAAGATTTAGCTTAAGGCTGTTTTAGCAGTTCAAGCACACTGCGATTTGAAATGGGCGTATCACTTACTTTTCTACACTGCTTACGCGAGACCATCTTTACTCAGTGCCGCCGGCCGACGGGTAGTTTAATGACAACAAATACATTATTCTCTATTCAAATTAGTTTTAACACGAACTAACTGACCGTACGTTCATGAGATTTGACGTCACGAAGGCGATAACGATGAAACTAAGCCTAATGATGAGTAACACGTTTCACTATTAGATTTCAGTATTTCTTAGCAATTTTCTTTAAAATTGGAACACGCTTTTCTCGACTATTACTGGACACAGAAAGGTGAAACAAAAATCAACGATTACAGAAAAAAAAACTCTTTCGAGTGATGGGCGTAAAAAGTTTGGTTATAATAGAACGTTAAACAGTATATTCCAATTTTTCAACAGAAGTTTCAAAAAAATAAAAAAAGTAAAACCATCAGTTTAAAGGCAACATAATTTCGAATAACGTGTCCAAATTTCGAGACATTTTGTCAGTAAATAACAGAGAAAACACTGTCTCTAGGTTTTGGTGCACCGATAAAACAGCCTTAATAGACGATGATGACAGAAATGTCGAAAAGCGTCCTATGTGTTAGAATATAAAGATTGTTTTTATAATTTGTGGTTAATTGTATTATCTCACAAAACACATTAGAGAGATACTTTTTATTATGAAATAGATTATTTTCTAGTACATAAGCTTTAACTTAAAAGTTAAAAAGAAAAACCGTTAAAGTAGGCTTTGTCCAACTGAAAATTAAAAAAGTTTGGAAATGAAACAAACATATCTCAACAGTAAGAAGATCTGAACACCACATAAAAATATTGACAAGCATCTAGAGAAACAGAATAGATAAATACACTAGGACAATCTCCAAAAAATTTATTTTTATATATTTTATTTTATTTATAAATTTATATCTACTATTTATAGTCTTCCAGCAAGCCTTTGACTCTGTGCATAGACAAAAACTCCAACTCGAAATGCAAAAGATGAATATACCAGCAAAACGATTAGATTGGCGAAAATGTTACTACATAAGAACAACTGAAAAAGAAACTATAACAGACGAGGGAAATACAGAAACCATCAATATAGAAACTATCAGGTAGAATTTTGTGACATATACGTATGCTTTATAGATTACCAGAAGGCATTTGACAGAGTAAAACATGACAAATTAATGACTCTAATGCAAGAAATTGGAATTGACAACAAAGATCTTAGAATTATCAGAAATATTTACTACAATCAAACGGCCAAAATCAAAATAGAAGACCAGTTAACTGATAAAATTGCAATAGAACGTGGAGTACGATAGGGCTGTATTTTGTCTCCATTGTTGTTCAATATTTATTCTGAATGGGTATTTAAGGAAGCTTTAGACGGTTGTGCGAAAGGAATACTAATAAACGGTGAATGGTTGAATAACATTAGATATGCAGATGACACTATAGTTTTTGCCGATAATCTGAATGACTTACAGATATTAACAAATCGCATAACAGAAGTCAGCAACAGATACGGACTAGCTCTTAACATAAAGAAAACCAAATTTATGACAATTAGTAAAAAACTAATACTAAACGCTCAACTTACAATCAACCAACAGAATATCGAAAGAGTCGAGCAATATACATATCTAGGCACCAATTTAAATAGCCAATGGGACCACTCAACAGAAATTAAACAGCGAATAATAAAAGCAAAAGCAGCATTCGTTAGAATGAGAACCATTTTCAACAGTCGAGACATATCATTAAAAACAAAATGCCGTCTATTGAACTGCTACATATTCACAGTTCTGCTCTACGGAATGGAAGCGTGGACACTTACTGTTGCATCTATGAATCGGCTCGAAGCTTTCAAAATGTGGTGTTATAGGCGCATCTTACGTATATCCTGGGTTGACAGAGTTACTAATGTGGAGGTCCTGCGTAGAATGGAGAAAGAATGTGAAATTCTCATGACCGTCAAAACTAAAAAGTTGGAATATCTAGGACATGTAATGAGAAATCAAGAACGTTACGGCCTTCTCCAGCTGATTCTCCAAGGGAAGGTAAATAGTAAGAGAGGACCGGGAAGAAGACGCATTTCCTGGCTTAAAAATTTACGAAAGTGGTATAACACGACTACAACTGAACTGTTCCGCGCTGCAATAAACAAAGTAAAGATAGCCGTGATGATCGCCAACATCCGGAACGGATAGGCACTTTAAGAAGAAGAAGAAGTAGAAGTTCAAAAAGGTAACAGCCTATCTACTACACTTTTTAACATGGTACTGGACGAAGTGATTAAAAAAAAACTTGAATCAGCGAGTTGATCTTACCAAGCTCAACACAAATTGGATAAGCTGACGACATGATACTAGCCGGAACGGACAAAAAAGCATAGAATATGCGTTAATGATTATAGAAGAAGCGAAAATAAGAGGACCAAAAATAAACAAAGAAAGACAAATATATTGTTAATTGGGTACGTTTTAACTACTGGGTTTTTCATTAAATTTTTTCACTTAGTTTTTTTTATACGATTTTTTGTAATATTTGCGATACGAGATACGAAGATACCAAAAATCAGAATCTTAGGATAGGATTATAAAATATTTTATATTATCACACGGAGCAAAATCACAAAAAAAAGGCTTAATTTTTTTACAGGTGAAAGGATTGATCACCCATTCGTCGTTTAGCGCGCGCGCGCACAGACAGCGGTCAGGCGTTCCGAGTTCTGCGTTCTTTGTACTACTTACGTCCTAGTATGATAACACACACTGCAAGCGGTCAGAACTCGGCGGTCAGTGAAAACTCGTGCGGTCTGGTGTTCTACTCACAGACAGACAGAAAACGAGAGAGCTTAGTTATTAAAAGCTCTATGCAACTGTGTTAAATTCAAAATACTATGAATTTGAGAGCAGTATAAGTTCCATCCTTTTGTTGAATTTTCTTCTGTTTGTTCTTGATCTCCAGATAGTCACCTCGTCGTTACTTCGTTCAAATTTTTTTATAGAGATTAAATAGGATTTCCTATGTTTCAGCCTTATTCCTCTTATTCCAAGCATATACAGTTTTCCCGTGATAGGTTTTGTATGATATCAATCGGTATGCGATTGCGTATTTTGTTAGATCGTAAAGCTTCTTAAAAAGATATAATCCTCTGATAAAATTGAGTTTAGCATCAAGAGCGATATTTTTTTATCCAAATAGTAAGTCTTTGACACCCCTGGTAGCCTAAACGTTTATTAAATTCCGTGAGCATCCTACCTCGGGGTGTGGTGCGTCGTGAAAAGTGTTTCGACAGTAATTATCATTACTTTTGGTGGAATTACCATCCGGACAGGAAAATTAGCGGTTGTAAACGGCTCGCCGTCATCGTACGAATATTTTTAGAGGGGAAAATATTAATAAATCGTGTGCGGTTACATATACGGGTCCAAATTGAGGCTGAATATGATTTTAATGAAACTACACGTGACGGGTTTTTAAAAATTTTAAATCCCCATTCATCATGCACTCGATCGGTAATCGAGAAAGTTTAAGTTACAGTCTGCTGCATAAGTTATACGATTATAAATTACCTTTGGTTGATTAGAATGTGAACTACCAAACTTTAAAAAGAGTAGCATCACAGCCTCGAACACATTTTTGTCAAGATTTTAGGCGTATCGGGGTTTAGCCTGTGACGGTTTCGTGTGGCTCGCTGCAATCGAGTGAAATGTTTAGATGATTTGTTATTCTCTGCATGTGGCGTTTGGAGATCAAAAACAGATCAGTTTTGATTTTAGAGCATTGGGATATAAGATAGGGGTGTTTTTATAGGCGATTCGTATTGCATTTTAAAATGAATTTTTATTCCTTTTGACTCTATCACATGTATTACAGTTTAAATTCGGTTTATTGTTATATAAAATTATTAAGCAGACAAATATCTACAATTTAGATAATAGAAGAACAAAAACAATAGAATAGTGTTCAAGATGAATTACGTCAATATTCTGAAAACGAGGCAAAATATGAACAAAATATAATAACTTAAAAATAAATCAAGAATTTGCCAAAAAACTGACTATATACAATTCATCTTGTCCTAAACTTCACTGCTTACCAAAAATTCTTAAAAGAAGGGATACTACTTAGGCCAATTGTAAGCACAATAAATTCGGTAACATACGACTTATTCAAATTTCTTGCTAACATTCTTAAAGGCGGTTTTGACGAAGTGAGCAACTATAATGCAAGGGATACATTTTCATTTGTTAATGATGTCAGACAATTGGTTCTACCGAAAAATTATGTTTTAATTTCGTTAGAAATTATATCTTTATTTACTAATATACAAATAAATCTGATCATCAACACAATATAATCCAAATGGAATTTCATTCAAAATTATCCAACAATCTCTAAAGATAGCTGTGTAATTTTTCACATGCGGAAAACCATGTTATATTTTCCGCTGTATTAATTCCTATAATTCTCAACCTCAATACATATTCGATATTATTTCTGGACACAAAATTAATAAGCACTGAACAAAACAAAATAATGATGGATTGGTATCAAAAGTTAACACAATCTGGAAGATATTTACACGATTTTTCAAATCATCAGACTCATTAAAAGGTTGATACAGTAATTGCAATGAAAAATAGGTAAGGCATATTAGTAACGAAAAGTTCATGAACAGAAACTTAAACTTGGTATTAAACATCTTTGAAAATAATGGATATCCAAAACAAATACTCAAGAAATTTAACTCGTACATTTTTGACCGTCCAACTGATATCCGAGCAGTACAACTCATTCCATATAAAAAACTGCCATAAATAAAGCTCCTTCTGTGCGTAGATTATTTAAACAATTTACAAATATCAAAAATGTTATATATAAGTAATGTTTTAGAAAACGGACAATCGCTTCCAAAAGTTAAAAAAAAAACAAGACTTTCAACTCTTTATAAAATCAATGATATCTTGTTTTTTGTTATTTGTTATAAACAAGACTCTCAACTCTTTATAAAATCAATGATATCTTGTTTGTATCAATTGTTCGGATTGTCAGAGTTCTTATGGCGGTCAAACTGCACAATGGCTCAAATAGAGAATAACACAACACAATAGTGACTAAAAAAAAAGAAAAATATTGAAACAAGCATATTGAAGCAATTTTGAAGCAAGAAAGAATTTATAAAAAAATATTGTTTTTGGAAATATGTCAGATTAAAAAAGAAACATTTTAACCATCCTGTTTTTAACTTATATAAAACTGACTAATTCTACTGCGTTTTAAATGTGTTATTTTTTTTTATGTTTACTTTTTGTTTTTCTAATAACTAGTTATATACCCAAGTGATACTGTCAGTGCTGTTTTGAACGAACATGAAAATGTTTAAAGTACTCTAAATCTGTAAGTTAATTTGTAATATCGCCTTTTAATAATTTATATTCAAGATTACATGGTAGTTTTCTCCTAAAAAGAGTTGTATTTACTAATAATAACACACCGCATACCTGATAATCAAAATGAAAAATATAAACGGCAAAAATTTAAAAACAATATACAAGAAGCCGGAAAAAGCATTGGACATTGCGAAAACACAAACAGCAACAGTAGAATGGTATAAGGAATATCGCAACATGACAGAGAAAAGAACCACACGTATCGACGAATACAACGACCCAAAATAACACAAAAAAGAAGAATATAAGAGACTGAGAAAAGAAGGAAAGAGACTGAGATGAGAAGAGACGACACTGAGAAGAGAAGAGAAGAGAAGAGAAGAGAAGAGAAGAGAAGAGAAGAGAAGAGAAGAGAAGAGAAGAGAAGAGAAGAGAAGAGAAGAGAAGAGAAGAGAAGAGAAGAGAAGAGAAGAGAAGAGAAGAGAAGAGAAGAGAAGAGAAGAGAAGAGAAGAGAAGAGAAGAGAAGAGAAGAGAAGAGAAGAGAAGAGAAGAGAAGAGAAGAGAAGAGAAGAGAAGAGAAGAGAAGAGAAGAGAAGAGAAGAGAAGAGAAGAGAAGAGAAGAGAAGAGAAGAGAAGAGAAGAGAAGAGAAGAGAAGAGAAGAGAAGAGAAGAGAAGAGAAGAGAAGAGAAGAGAAGAGAAGAGAAGAGAAGAGAAGAGAAGAGAAGAGAAGAGAAGAGAAGAGAAGAGAAGAGAAGAGAAGAGAAGAGAAGAGACTATACCGAAGGAAAAAATACAGAAAGGGAACTTCGTGAATTAAACACAATGGAAAAAAGACCAAAAGGTATACGCAGACCTAGTTATATGGAGCAGATAGAATAAGTCCTACAAACCTTAAAATTCATTAACTGGAAGCAAAGGCCATAATAGATCAGATTGGCTTAAGCTCTTAGAACAGGTCAAGATCCACAAAGGGTTGTCGTGCTACTGATGATCATGATGATGAATGTTTGGAAGACGTTTCGGCAGGTTTACACTTGCCATTGTCAAGTCAGATTAGTTCTGCTTCTTCAAGATGTTCGAAGATAACTGGTCATTTCCCTTTTACTTTATTTGTAAGATTTGATTTTTAGTTTCAGTAACATGACAAATGTTACCCTTACAATTTTAAATCAGAGGAGAGATCAGGTAGAACTTTATTTTAAAGGACGTGTTATTTTCTCTCAATGCCAATGTAATATTTTTGGTCAGAAGTTGCCAAAAATTTCGATAAACCTTCTTTGTTCTACATAGGGAGTGCTGTCTCTTATGACGGATTATGTCCATCTTGCAAGCAAGATTCACACACAAAATCGTAAATTGTACCAGCTTCTTTAAGCGTACCACACTTTTTGGGTGGATCAGCAGACTACCCCTGCATAACTTTACATTATCAATAATTTTGCATTTGCAAACAGGAAACTTATCGTTGCAAAACTTGTGTGCACTTACACTATCATGTTTATTGGCTGCCATCTTTGTAAACCTACCTAAATCCATTTTCGACCCGATATTTACAACGTATCTCTCAAGAACAAACATCGAAATCACTCAGTATTCTCCCGAAGGTAAGCAAGAGTTAAAAGTTGGCAAACTTTAAGGAGTTATAACTTGTTTACTGAAATATCGCGACCGAAAATAAGAGGAGGAACATTTCCAGATGCCGTTAGTAAACGTGAATATATTATAGAGCCTTTATATTGACCTACCCTCAATCCTTCTGCGAGTTTCTAACTTTTGTATATTAAATTAAGGAAGAAGGGGATTGTATTTTTCAGGTGTTTATGAAATCTGTTATAGTTTGGGTTTGGTATACAGATCTAGAAAGTTTACGGATAGGAGTGGAAGATTCGGGGCCTGTTCAGACAATCGCTCCAATAAAATATTTTTACGAGGCTGTTTACATTAATGTTCTCACTATATGCTATTTAGATATGGACTTTAAAGAATATTTTGCTGTTCTATTGATTTTTGTGTAAATTAAAAACAAATTTCGAACACTCAATAACGTAAACAACAAAAATTACTGTTTGACTTCTTAGGAAAAAGAAGTTACCTATTTAAAGAGCCAATAAGAAAGTCGAAGACTGTACATATTCTAACTAACACGAGTCAATATTTGCTTAATGTTATCAATTAGCAAGTACTTCCTGTTCAACCTAATGAAGCGGACATATCTCTAAGCACATATCATTTTTACAAAGCATATGCACCGGCTTTAATTACCCGATCTATCCCGTCATGCGTTCAGAAACCGCACGTTGGCTGAAGCGAAGCCCTTAACCCTGTCAAATCTGAAATTACACAACTTAGACCATTATCTCGGAATATCCATCATATAATTAACGCGATGCCAAGAGCACACACGTACATTACATACGTACCTACACACATCAATTCACGCGGTGTTCATATACGTGACGGTAACCACCCCTCGTACTGAATCCTAGCCACGACCGGCCTAGCCGCTAATGAAGCTGTAAGTCCATCAGCAATCGAAAGGCAAATAGTAGACTTAAATTTGATAGTCTAGGCAATAACATTATTATAATATCTATATCTCGAGTAATCAATTATTCTATACGTAACTCTAGCGACGTAACTTAAAATACATAATTCAGTTTTATTGTGTCTCAAATAACCTACCATATTTTCAACGATAACGGCATTAAGTTAAGTTACTGTAATCTAGCCGAGATTAGAGCAGCAGTAGACAAATTAAAGAACAACAAAGCACCGGGATCGGTCAAATAGCATCGGAGTTACTGAAGGAAGGAGGAGATGCACTACAAAAAACAATACATGAACTGATAACAAAGATATGGTCGAATAAACAGCTACCAACGGAGTAGAATAGCGGTACAGTTGTACCGCTACATAAAAAAGGAAATCAGTTAGAATGTGGGAACTACCGTGGAATCACGCTGCTGAATGCAGCATACAAAATAATGTCCAACGTTATTTATGAAAGACTTAGACTACACGCTGAAAAAATAGTTGGCAAATACCAAAGTGGCTTCTGTAGACAAAAGTCAACAATAGACCAGATATTTGTTCTGCGGCAGATCCTCGAAAAAACAAGTGAATATAACATCGACACACATCATCTCTTCATAGACTTTGAAAGCGCATATGACAATATAAACCGAGAATTCTTAATATACCAACACAACTAATAGAACTGATAAAAGAATCTCTAAAAGTAGAAAGTAGAATCCGGATACAAAATGAATTAACGGAAACAATTGATGTGAAAAAGGGACTACGCCAGGGAGACGCTCTATCATGCATCTTGTTCAACATCGTACTCGAGATAATACTGAGGGACACAACAATCAATACACGAGGAACAATCATTAATAAAAGCGTACAAATACTAGCATTTGCAGATGATGTTGACATAATCGCAAGATCAAGAAGAAAAATGATAGAGGCATACAACCAAATAGAACGAGCTGCACAAAATAGTGGTCTTAAAATCAATCAAACCAAAACAAAATATGTGCAGGTAAGTAAAAACGTAGAAATAAGGCAACCACAAAATATAACATTGAGGGGGTTATACTTGGGATCTCTAGCCACGTCTGATAACGTTGCGGAGGAAGTGAAGAGGCGAGTATTTATTGCAAATAAATGTTACCATGGCTTACTTAGGCAACTAAGATCAGATAACATCGCAAGAAAAACAAAATGCCAAATATATAAAACCCTAATAAGACCGGTACTCACATACGGCTCAAAAACCTGGACACTCACTAGAAGAGAGGAAACGTTGTTAGCCACCTTCGAAAGAAAAATCTTGCAACACATATAAAGGGCACAAAAAAAACGGAATATAGCGAAGAAAATACAACTCTGAACTATACAAAATATACCAGGATCCGGATATTATAACATTCATTAAAATAGGACGGCTGCGTTGAATAGGACATGTAGAAAAAATGGAAGAAGGCGAAATACTAAACAAAATATTCAAACAGATGCCAGTAGAAAAAAGGACAAGAGGAAGACCGAAGCTGATATACTTAGAACAAATAGAAAATGATATAACAATATTAAATAAAAAACTGGAGAAAAAAAAAGCACGAAACAGATCAAAATTTAAATTCGAAATAAGTCGAGATAGATATCATTTTTTATCGATGACCAACTGAAAAAAATGCTCTTATGTAATAATCATGTTCAAAAATGTATTTTATTTGTTTTTTTTTTTAAACAAATCATAATTAAAAAAAGTATCAAAAAAATACAACTCCCGTTGACTGGCCTAATATTTGCTATTAATCTGGATGCGCAGGGGAACGATTTCGCAAAGGGAATTATGGTTTGTTTCGATGGGGCAGAGGGTGGTTATTGTTCGAAATGATGCTGATGACGCGGTGGTAAATTTGGTACATTCATCGTCTAGGAAACGGCTTCTGTGATCTTTGAGCTAGTTAATTTGGTAACGCAGCCTTGCGTAATTACAAAAGTATTGATGTTAGATCATCAAGCGACATTGATACTCCGACACTCTTGGCGTTGTATTTTTAATCGTGTAAGTATCAATTACGTGTGAGATGGACATGCCGGACATTCAAATATAGATACAGGTTTTTGCAGAACGAATTTTGCAACAATACAGATAGTAAAACTTAGTTTATGACTACTTTTACTGGTGTGTACACCAGTCCAGGATCAGGTCCGAGAAGAATCACGACGGCCAGAGAAGACCGTTCTTTACAACGCACTTCTTTGCAAAATCGGATAGAAGATTGGAAAAATAATTTGTTTAGTGATGAGTCCAGGATGGTTCTTTATGGCTCAGATGGTCGCATCAAAACATACAGAAGACGTGGGGAACGATATGCTGCTTGTGTTCGACGAGTACGTGTTGCTTTTGGGAGAGGTTCGGTAATGTTTTAGGCAGGCATTTCATTCGAGGGCCGTACTGATCTCGTATTTATTGATAGATGAGCGTTGAATGCACACCGATACATTACCGAAATTCTAGACGAGCATGTAATGCCTTTTGCTGGGTTTGTCGGCGAAAACTTTATTTTTGTGCAAGACACCCCGCGGCCACACGTAGCTAGGATGGTAACGCAATATCTGGAAACTGTCGGTGTACCAAAAATGAACTGGCCGGCTCAAAATCCAGATTTGAAGCCGATTAAACATGTTTGGGATCAACTCAAACGAAGGGTAATAAACAGAATACCTGCTCCAATAAATCGTGAGCAGCTTCGGTTGGCGGTCATGGAAGAATGGGAAGCTTTTCCTTAAAACGACATCCAGAATTTGATCAATTCAATGCCAAATCGAATGAGGAGTGTAATTCACAATAGAGGTGGTAATACACAGTATTAATAATCACGACTTAATTGTAATTTTATAAAGAAAACAGAAAAAATGTACAATGTTATTTTTTTTTATTTTTCAATAAAATCATTATTTTGGAAGAAGTTATTTTTTGACATTTGTTATTTAAAAAATGATTGCATACTGCTTTAGAACATATTCTTAAACATTACACTAATGACAACCACTTTGTGGTATGATTACTAAAAATTAACCTCTTTTTCGTGACGCGAAGTGTATATAAATATTGGAAGCCGTTTTCGATATAATTGAGGAGTTCCATCCTTAAAACTCACTCTGTAACAAGTTCATTTATCGGTTTTATGAAGTAATTTAAACTTTTAGGGCAACGAGTTATTTGTTAGTAATTTACTGTATTCAGCTCCGCTTCCTCGTTTTCAATGTAGTATGTATATATTTCCACTTAACCAATAAAATTCATTATGATGTTTAGTATTTTCCATAATAAAATTTACGATTTTCTAACAACCATACAATAGCGGTACCGCTGCTTACGACCGAAACGTCTAATTTATTATTTAAAGTAAACATGAATATTGAAGCTCACTTTATTATCATGTAGAAAGTTTATAGTTACAATTTTTTTCTAAAGTTGTTTGTAACTGATGTACAAACGCGACCACAAAGTCCCAAACTAGTTTCAGAACGCCTACTGAAAAACCGACGAGAAGAATTTATGTTGATTGCATAAAGACGGTCTAATATTAAGCGGTGATTATTAGAGAAGTTGAATTTTATTATTTTGGTTGAACGTACGAGGTTTTGGAGACGCGTGGACCAATTATCAGGTGCTAAATCTTTACAGAAAGTAGTAATAACTTTTGATTAGTAGAAATATGGAAGCAGGATCTTAGTACCTGTGTACAGAAATAAATGAGACGTTAAACAGTGCACAGAATAAAGGCTCATAAAACTAGTTAGTCACACCATCAAAATATCGTTGGATACATGATAACTAAAACATCCGAAAATTAGGTATACTTAGTGGTAAAAAGAAATGCCAAACAATGCAGTGATTACCGTACAATCAGTCTGATGAGCCATGTACTGAAAATATTTCTGAAAATTATACACTCTAGAGTACACAGAAAACTGGAAATGGACATCAATAATACCCAGTTTGGATTCCGAAATGGACTTGGAACAAGAGAGGCGTTGTTTGCACTGAACGTTATGTCTCAAAGATGTCTTGACATAAATCAAGATGTATTCATGTGTTTCATAGATTACAACAAGGCCTTTGATAAAGTGCGGCATGATCACCTAATCAGACTCCTGACAGAAAAGAATTTAGATAAACGAGACATCCGACTAATAGCAAATATGTACTACAATCAGAAAGCAGTAGTGAGAGTAGAGAATAATACCACTGAAGAAATCGAAATAAAGCGAGGTGTGAGACAAGGGTGTATACTGTCACCAACCCTGTTTAATCTCTATTCCGAAGACGTAATGAATAGAACACTCTCTGAGCAATCCGTAGGTATTAAAATAAATGGTGTTAGATTAAACAATCTGAGATTTGCCGACGACACCGTTCTGATCGCAGAAACACTTGAAGAGCTACAGACATTGGTGAATAAGATAGCAGACTACAGCGAAGAATATGGACTATCTTTGAACATAAGGAAAACTAAATTTATGGTAATATCTAAATCAACACAAAATGTCCAAAATTTATATTTACACAATGAAATTATCGATCGAGTTAGCAAATACAAATATTTAGGCACTTTTATAAATGAAGACAACGATAGCTCAGCAGAAATCAAAATAAGAATAGAAAAAGCCAGATCCATATTCACTAAAATGAAGAGAGTGTTCTGCGGAAGAGATTTGAGCCTTGAAATGAAACTTCGCCTGATGAGATGTTACGTACTTTCTGTGCTGTTCTACGGAATGGAGTCATGGACGTTGAAAAAGATTGATACCAAAAAATTAGAGGCATTTGAACTGTGGATGTATCGCAGAATCCTGAGAATATCATGGACCGAGAGAGTCACAAATGTCGAGGTCTTGAGAAGAATGAATAAAGAAAAGGAAGTCATATTTACGATCAAAAAACGAAAACTGCAATACTTGGGACACATTACAAGAGGCGAAAGATATGAACTGCTTCGAATAATTATGCAAGGGAAAATAGCAGGAAAAAGGTCCATAGGAAGAAGACGAAACTCCTGGCTAAAGAATCTACGGGAATGGTATAGCTGTAGCAGCAACGAATTGTTTCGGTCAGCAGTTTCGAAAATACGTATAGCCCTGATGATCGCCAACCTTCGGAACGAAGATGGCACTTGAAGAAGAAGAAGTGGTAAAAAAAGGTAAACACCTACATACATTTAACAAATTTTAATAATATTTGCTTTACATGTTCAGTGTTGCTTATTAGTAAATTGATAGTGAAAGAATTTTCAGCTTGATTCGCAAACTTACGGCAAAAGCTGGTTAAATAATAGCATCTATGCTATTCTAAACGTCCTTCCGCAACATCACATTTCCATTGACTGTAGCTTAGTTATGTGTTCTTGTTTAAGTATATCTTTACTATAAAAAGTAAAGCTGATTGCTACTTGTAAAACTGATATTTTTCAAGTTATTCGCGATTGAAAGTAACAACTTTTAGACGAAAAAATCGACGTTTTTAATCGATTTTTAGCGAATAACTCGAAAATGGTGCATTTTATCAAAAAAATTGTAGAGAACAAATTTGTAGCTTTTAAAAAGGCAAATACTATTCATTTTTTAAAACGTTTTGCGATATAATAGGAACCGAAATACGGCCTATCAATGTTCAGCGGTTTTCTTCAAATGCCAAATTTGAAAGATTCAAAGTCAAATATATGAAAAATAATGCATTTTTGGAAGAAAGCTTATAGAACCTTTTTTAAAGAGCATAAATAGACCTATCATAAAAAAAAGACTCTAGCTTAAAAATTGAGTGAGTAATGATGAAAATAAGGTCAATACCTCATTTTTTTACGAAAAAATCGATGAAAACAACCCCCTAGCTACCCCCATAATTAAAATCGATCTTCACCCTTCTGCAATTCTCTTTGTACATGTATTGTTAATACGTCCAAGAAGTTTGACTCATTTAAAATGCTTAGTTTTAGAAAAAGTACAGCTTAAAGCAAGGAACGATTTACAATTTCATATTTTTTACCCTTCTTTTTTTAAATATCCCCGAAAATACTGAATATATAAAAAAAATAAAAATGTACTAAATTGTAGCTTTTTTAATGACTAAAATTTTCCTTTATTTAGATTTGTTGTACAATGAATATTTGGCGAGATATAGCCGTTTAAAGCATCGATTCACGATCAAGCACCATCTTTTTCGAGCCCTTTAAACTCACCCTATTTAAAAACCAAGGGTTCCAAAAAGATTTAATTTACAGATCCTTGTAGCTCTTAAAAACCTCTACAAAATCGTTTTTGAAGAAACACTCTATCGTTAAAATTAAAGGAAATACGTTAAAAAAACCGAAATACGAAATTTTTTACAGTAGTACTGCTAAGCTTGAAGATATTTTAGATGCTGGCAGATACTGAGCAATAATGTTGTACGGAACTATTAAAGCTTGGTAAGCTGCTGTACGCAGCTTACCAAGTTAAAAAAAATAAAAGATTTGGAAGCTTTTCTCGAGCAGATGTGGTACGAACAGTTCATCAAAGCTACAACGAAAAATTGTGCGGTTAAGCTATCATCCCTTCTGCCCACTGTTGATGCCTTAGATGAGCATTCAAAAAGATGCTATTACCAAATTCAACAGTGGCTTGGCAATGAAAATATCAGAACAACAGATTGGGGATGGTATTCCAAAGATGGTTTGTTATTACCCGTACGCATGAACAAACAACCTGCACCCGATGAACTTTTGAAAATTATTTTTTGCCAATTCAAAAAAGGATACGGTGTTTCATGTGGGTGCAGAAAAGTTGGTTTATACTGTAACTCTACTTGTTCTGGGTGCTCAGGTGAAGGGTGCAATAATAGTCCACCAATAATTGAAGAAGATGGGGATGACATAGATCACGATGAAGATGTAATTGATGACGAATAAAATTAATATTATAATTGTTTTACCTAGAAATGTAAATATTTTCAACTATTTATGTAAATGTATAAGAATATATGGTGCCTGTTTATGTTGATAATTTTTTTTGTATTTAATTCTACTTTTATCAATTTATATCTATTAAATTAGTTTATAAAAACTGCAATGTTGTAAAGGGTGATTTTCAAAAGTTGAAAAGTTGCAAAATTTTGGGAAAAAATTGTTTTTACCTATAGCACTCATAACAATTGATTTTTAAGAGTTGAAAATTTATGAAATTGTATTTTAAAGTATAAAAAAATCACTATTTAACTAATCCAAACCAAATTTCACTCATCTTAAGATTTGTAATGTTATTTTACAATTTTTGAAAATTAGGGGTAGTTTTCACCCCTAAGAACAATCAGGGTTCATCGGCATAACATAAACTATAAAGCAGAGGGTGAGTTGAGCTTAAATCCAAATTTTTATCCAAATTGATCCAAGGCGAAATCATTTTTTTAGAATTAGTCATTTTTGTACATTAATCTCTAACAAGGGTTGCTTTTTAAGGGTTAAAATATGATGGAACTCTATTCAAAAGTATAAAATAATCATTATTTAACTAATTAAAACCAAATCTTACCCATATTCAGGTTTAATATGTTATTTTATAATTTTTGACAATTAGGGGTAGTTTTCAAGCCTAAAACCCTTCAGCGCACTTCGGTTCGATATAGATTTTGATCCTTGGGCTATCACCTACCTTCTGTTAAAATTTCAACTCAATCCATGCAGGACGAAAAAATTGCGCGGTTTTAACTTTTTTCGAGCTTCATTTCCTGAACTACTTATACTTTCTTCTATACATGTGTTGTACAGTTCTTAGTGGTCTAAATTCGAATAGACTCGAAGCCTCCGTTACTCATTCCTGGTGTATTATGGGCGAGGTCGTTCATAGAGGTGAGTAACACAAGAAAGAATAGATACAAAACAACAAGTAGATACTATTTTATTGGAAATAAGACACAGTTGAAGGTTAAAGTTTATGGACGTTTCAATTTCCACTTCGAAAATCGTTCTCACAATACAAACATTGGTTTCACATTTGTTGTCACATTTTATTCTACGCAATAGACATATAAAAATTTCTAGGGTCAAGTCCAGTAGACAAACGTTACTTGTCAGTTGGTAACTCTTGATTTCTTTCATGTCAGTTTTACTTCAGTGTAAAAGTAGGAGATAGTTTTTATAAATGTCGTTCATATTGAAAAGACATGTCTCGTTAATAAATTTATTTATATCGTTATAAATCTTTCTCTTTGTTTTTTGGCCTTATTAGTGTTTTCTTGACCACATTTCGGCAAGACATGAGGTGAAACTTCCTTAGTTTCGTGGTGTTTAAGGACTTTCGAAAACACATGGTCCACCATGGAATTAAAACTACAACTGCTTTTCAGGACTCTACACTACCTGGAGATACATGCAAGTATCTAGATTCTGCTACATCTGAAGCCAACAACTACGTTCAACATCTGAAGCCTACTATCCAGTCATGAAGAGAAAAAGTTCCAAAAGTATCAATTTAAAGCTTTAGGCAGAATTTGCTTTGTTTTTGAAGTTATACTTCTATACGCGCGTTCGGCGTTGGAAATTTGTCTGGAGTGAATCGGCCAAATCATTACATATGTAAGATAAAGGTAAGAGAGAGACAGAAGATATATTTTCTCTCTCTTTCTCTCTCGAAAATAAAAATGTTCCTTTTGTAAATATATTTAATATTTATTAATACATATTACTATGTTTTTATTAATATTATTATCATGGTAAATTAAACATATGCGTAAGTAAGTTATGTATATTATCATTTTTAAATACTTATGAATATTGAATTTTAATTTGTATTGTGTTATTATATTGAATTAAGTTGCAGTGTATTGTATTTTTATATTAACAACAAAATAAACAATAAATTTTACTGCAGAGTATGTGTAAATTTTTTTTTGTATTCAACTCCTTTTATACATATATGAAAATAAAAATATATATTTTTATTAAAATATTGATTCAATCAATATGTCAAATGTCTATATACAGCAAACGATGCACCATATACCTACGTACCTTTCTTCTTTTTCTCTTTGTGCTCTCTCTTACCCGATGACTCCAATATACATTTGTTACGACGAACGCGTGTATAGAAGTATAACATCTACCTGGCACTCCCACACCCGTTTTTTGTTTATTTAATATTAAAATCTCAATTATATTTTTCTTGTACAATAAATATAATTAGTTAATATCTTGGGTTATTTGTCCCAGCCAAACTCATGTCTAAAATTTTCCTTTTAAGATAAGAAGTTCTCACAAGAAACGCCCAATATTTAGGTGAGGATTGCTGTGGAAGGTTTATTATGGTATTTTGTTTTGACACGATAAATAAAGAGAAAGAAAATAGAAGATAAAATCATATACGGGTAGTTTGCTAAAATATCTAAAATTTGACAAAATATAACAATCTTTATTTTGACACGTTACAGTATTATTAAGGTTTTTCTATCAGCATATATAATAGGTTATTTTTTAAACTTTCGTTTTTAGGTTTTTCATAGCTATTCAATTCTTTTTGTTCAATATTAGCTACTTCCAACGCGATTTCATTTTTCTCACCAGCTTTCCTGCTTTTTATCTTTTGTAAACTTATATTACTTCTTCTCTCTCTCTTTATCGCTTGCTCTATCTTTGCTCGCAGTATCTTCCCATATAATCTTCCTATTAATGATATTACGCTTATTCCTCTGTAGTTCAGAAGAAATCATACGAAACCAAATCAATAAAAACAAACACCAATCACTAAAACAAGGTAATATTATGACAGTATTATTATGGAAAATCCCAAAAAATATAAATCGATTAAGCAGCGATTATCTACATACGCCCATAATGGAAATGAATTATGAGGTCCACCGAGGTCAAAACAAATAACTTCTCTTAAAACGATTAAAATAGCTATTATTAACAGTCTTGAAAATGGTAAAAATGTGCATGCACTACCGATAAATTTAATCTCTCTGTAGATCAATTTCAAAATTATGAAAACACTCCGTATCGCTATTATAATAATGAACTCGATCGCTATCTACTGCCAGCAGCAGTCTGTCACTAATTGATTGTCCGCATTCACCATTCTCGTAGGTACAAGAAATTCATTTTTACGCTTCCAAGGTTTTCTGAAATTAAGTTATTAAGCCACATACACGATAAAATCTTTAATAACTGTTGAAAAGTTATAAATCAGTATGCCACTGTTATTTGTTAAGGTATTTGCTTTGTAACACCTTAAGTGTTTCGTTGCAGAGGTTAACTGAATTTTTTAGACGACAATATCATCAATATTATGTTCCCTTTGTTACTAAAACAGAATATAATATATTTTCATTATTACTTATCTTTTAATCGAAATCCTTCCAAACATAGAATGTATGCTGATATTTAGTTTTTGGCAGCTTAGGTTTGGCACACAATAGACAATTATGATCTGATCCACAGTACGCTCCAGCCATATCGTTTTCATTTATGACGACATTAACGAAGCATTCATTTAGATTTTCAGAGTTTGGAAGAGAAAATGTTGGAGCTGTGTTAGTTTTATTAAGATAGAGCTGTGTTAAGATAGTTGTTATGGACCAAAGTTTCCCTTGCAACATTTTTAAAGCTTCCCAGACGATTCTCATAGTACATTTTTGTACCTGTTTTGATAAGTTTTAGATAGGTTCCTCTGTACTTGGAGATATATTTAATGACAAAGACGTTGGTAATAAATTTCTCGATGTACAGTAGTGAACGCATATTCTTTACTGATATGCGGATACCTTTGGTAGTCAAGGGTTTGTGATGTTTTGACTTAATTGTAATTAAAGGAAATGCCTTACTGAAAATACAGACAAGATTATCGAAAAAATCACTGAAATTATAGTCCACGTCCACAGAGGGAAAGTGCCACCCAGAAGTCAAGCACAAATGTGTTCTTATCACTAGATTGTTTTCACTAACAAGCTGTACAAGACGTTCTTCTCTATTGTTTCTAAGTTTCAGTTTATCCTACCTTGGCGTTAAATTCTCCAATATTATATACTGGCTCATTTTGTGTGATTATCTTCAAGATATTTTTCTATGTTGTTACAAATGTCCATTTGGACAACTCGTTGTATTAAAATGTAGTGTATATGTTGTATATTCATCTCTTGTTGTTCAATCTTGGTACCTATAACGTGCTACAGGAGAAAATTTTATAAGTGATGGAATGGTACGTAAAGGGATACACATATAAAAATAATACTTCCTTTCCTTACAACATAAAAAAAGTACTTACATGCAACTTCTACAGTAGCAGGCTGGCTCTTGATACTACCCCTTCCACTCCACGCATAACATTCGCACTTAAATTTCTCTTTACCGAAAAACTCCTCGACCATGTCACGAGTAACGTTCGCATCCGCTTCGAAGATTCGCACGCCGGTCTGAGGGTCCACGAACCAATTTTCGACAGTTTCGACTTTTTTAGCTCCATTGCACTTAAAGTATAGACTAAGAGCATGTGCAGCGCGACACTGTAGCGTCGCCGGGCGATTTTTGACGACGAAGGCGTTTTGGGGCTCCGCTAGGAAGATTGGGAGATCGGTGTTGAGGAGCAGCGACTCGTCTTGTTCTGGAGTGGGTTTCGGGGTGGATTGTTCTTCGAGAAGGGCACCATCTGAAAGAGACAAAGTAAAGTTACTATTTTGTCCGTGTTATTTTTTATTCATATGATTTACAATATATTATCGATTAAAGATCATTTGAACTATTTTTATAGTTTGTATTATGTTAGATAACCGCAGCCATAAGGGATCCAGAAAAAATCAAAATGATCTATATTGTTCAAAAGTATCCTCAATAGAAATAAGGATGTTTTCAATCATAACTAAAGCTTGGATTTTGGGAAAAGTACCTTTTTTGCCTATTTTATTTCTTTATTTTGCCTTTCTGGTTTGTTTGTAATAGATTTCTACTAAAATGTACCTGATCGAGACTTGAAGCTTACCTTTTTCCCTTGTTTAATAACCAATTATCAGTTGTACAGTCGGTAACTATATCAGAGTTTAGTTTTGTTGAATACGCCGAAAAACAAAGAACACACATTTTAAAAAATTTTAGACGTTTGTTTACACAAATGAATTCTTAGTTAAGTGTATGAACCATATTTGAAACTTTCTCTACAATGAGATGGAGCATTTTGTAAACTGTGCGGCAAATCGTTAAGTTTTATTTCTTTTTCTCTCTTTCTCATTCTATATCTAAACTCCAAACTAGTAATAAAATTCTAATTTAAGTTAAGATGAAATATCTCTTCTTTTAAGTTAGTCCAAATATCTCTGCCTTATAATCAAGGTATTTAAAAAAAAGAAGAAGAAAAACATTCCTATATAAAGTCAATTACAATAGTTTTAAGTTCTGTTTTGAACAACATTTTACAAAATCCTTACTGGAATAATGATTTACAAATACAAACTATGGAAAAATGTGGAATTATTTTAAAAGTTAAAATCTTGTATATTATCGTAGATGAAACGACAGATGAATGTGCAGGCATATAGCTAATTTGATGATTGGAATTTTAAACGAAAACTTTGCAATAAAACCTTATTTGTTGTGTAAATATCAGTAGCGCACCTAGAATTTGCCTCTGGGGGGGGGGGTTGGTTGGTCACCGAAATTTTTTTTATAATGTTACCTCCATTTTGAGTCTTTAAAAAAATTTGTGAGTAACAGTGTCGGAATAGGGTCCTGGGGGGGATTTAACCCCCCAAAACCCCCCTGGCTGTGCCACTGGTAACTATATTTGTGTTAAGTTAATATTAAGTTAATTTATTTTGTATAATAAATAATAAGCTATTTGCCTATATTATATTGCATATATGATTTTCTTTAAAGATTTCTGTTTTTTTTTTAATAGAAATTCTAAGACAAAGATCATGTAATAGGATATAAATAGACTCACAAATAAACTTTCCTTTCTTTCAACTGTCCATTTCCTCTTAGAAAATAGTCAAAAACTTACTTCTTTCTTTCAAGCTAATTTGTTGTATTTCTTGCAGTTTGTATTCTTTTCCACCTGGGACTAAAAGAGTGATTCAATGAGATTAATGAATAATTTATTTTATGTAATTGTATTTCTTTTTCAGACACAAAACTTGTCTAAGTACATTCCGTAGTCTTTAATGCAGAATTAGTTAAAAAGGAAAAATATTCAAGTACATTTGCATATAGAAACTATATTTCTGTAACAATAAAACACTGAAAACTTTGTTTTCAAACTTCCACAAAATTTATTTTAAATTCTTATCACTACAGCTGTTTCGGCTGATTGCCTTTCTCAAGTGATCTGTTTTTGGTATGGGTTTACACTTTATAGTCTCTAATGAAATAGGTTGAGGAGTGGAGAACTGTTTGTCTCAAGCTGGTCGTTCAGAATTATATCTGTGTTTTTTAATTTGTTGATTTCCATAGATTCTAACAAAGATAGCTTAAGGCCTTTATTTTGAATGTGGAGAATTTTAAATTCGTCATTACAAGAATGATTATGATCTAGAAGGTGAAGTGCGTATGTAGAATCTGTTTTTCTATTATTGAAAGCCCTTTTATGTTCTGCTATTCGTTTATTAAAATTTCTACCTGTTTGACCAATGTAAGTTTTTGGGCAGTCGCCACATTTAAGTTTGTACACACCACTGTGTAAGTGTTTTTTATGTTG
Source organism: Diabrotica undecimpunctata (assembly GCF_040954645.1). Taxonomy (NCBI): domain Eukaryota; kingdom Metazoa; phylum Arthropoda; class Insecta; order Coleoptera; family Chrysomelidae; genus Diabrotica; species Diabrotica undecimpunctata. The sequence continues at coordinate 168,622,690 of NC_092805.1, forward strand.
GATGTTTTATTATTGGATTTACTATTGATTCTGAAATAAAACAGAAATACCTCAGTATCATGAACCCACAACCTCCTAAATTATACTCTTTCATTAAACTACACAAACCGGATCACCCAATAAGACCTGTAGTGTCTTTTTATACAGCTCCGTCATATAAACTTTCAAAAAAACTGCTAGAGATTATTTTAGAACACACTAAATTTTCACCTAAATTTACCATAAAAAATACAATAGAACTAGTTAATAAAATATAACATTTTCAGTTACCTAACAACTCCAGATTAATTTCATTTGACGTAAAAAATATTTTTCCTAGTATCCCTCCCACAGAAACTTTTATTCTAGTAAAAAACCTTTTAGACCAAAATAATACAAATCCAATCATTACATCTGAAATTTTACATTTTCTTGAAGTTTGCATAAACCAGGACTACTTTGAATTTAATAATGAATTATATACAAATAACAGTGCAGGACTTATAATGGGCAATCCTCTAAGCCCATTGCTATCAGATATTTTTATGGATCATCTAGAGACAAAGATTTTAAAACATCCCATATTCAAACAGTTTTTATATTGGTGGAGATACGTAGACGATGTACTGGTATGTTTCACAGGAACTAACAGGCAACTCGACCAATTTTTATCGTATATTAATTCTCTTCATAGTCATATTGAATTTACAATAGAAACAGAACAAAATCAATGCATAAATTTTGTAGATTTAAAAATTACCAGACTTAAAAACAAACATGACTTCTCCATATTTCATAAACCTACCCATACTGACACGACTATTCACAATTCATCATCCCATCCCACACAACATAAACTGGCAGCCTATTATAGTATGTTACATAGATTAACAGCAATTCCTATGTCAAAATACAATTTTGAGACAGAATTAAATATCATTAAGCAAATAGCAGTAAACAATGGATACAACGAACAAACAATTAATAAAACGTTAAATCAAAAACTACACAAGAAAGCCCTGAACTTAGTATTTCCACCACAAGAGAAAAAACCCAGTACCTTCTGCTCGATTACATATACAGGCAAAATATCAACAAAAATAGCCAAACACATAAAAAAGAAAGGAATAACACCAGCTTTCAGAACAAATAACAACCTAGGCAAATATATTAAAAACAACAAGAGCCAACATAAAAAACACTTACACAGTGGTGTGTACAAACTTAAATGTGGCGACTGCCCAAAAACTTACATTGGTCAAACAGGTAGAAATTTTAATAAACGAATAGCAGAACATAAAAGGGCTTTCAATAATAGAAAAACAGATTCTACATACGCACTTCACCTTCTAGATCATAATCATTCTTTTAATGACGAATTTAAAATTCTCCACATTCAAAATAAAGGCCTTAAGCTATCTTTGTTAGAATCTATGGAAATCAACAAATTAAAAAACACACAGATATAATTCTGAATGACCAACTTGAGACAAACAGTTCTCCCCTCCTCAGCCTATTTCATTAGAGACTATAAAGTGTAAACCCATACCAAAAACAGATCACTTGAGAAAGGCAATCAGCCGAAACAGCTGTAGTGATAAGAATTTAAAATAAATTTTGTGGAAGTTTGAAAACAAAGTTTTCAGTGCTTTATTGTTACATAAAATGAATTTCCATCAAGTAACGGTCGAATCCATCAACTATATTTCTAGTTAATATAAACATTTTGTTGTCAATAAGTCAGCTAAATGTCCTTTTATAATCGTTGGAAGGCTAATACCACAATCATCTCGATTGATTTCATCTCGAACCATGACCAGTGACTCGTTAAAAAATGCCAAAACTATAAATCTGTCTGTCAATGGAGCTAATAATAAATGGTTCGAGGAGTACACACGCAGTTATCTTTTTAATTAGAATATCTTGCTATCATTTCCGCAGTCAATCGATGATGTTTTTATGAATTGTATATCAAGGCTATGTGCATTCTACTTTATTGTCTTTCTTAGACTATAAATCCCGAAACGCAGTCCGTTATTCACCACCGACTACCTCGTTTACGTCATTGGCGTAGCTACACATAACCGAGTAGAAGAAATATATGTATATATCTTTGTTCGTATTATATATATATATATATATATATATATATATATATATATATATATATATATATATATATATATATATATATATATATATATATATGGTAAACTCTTAAATATTGGGGAAATCTGCAAGAAAGACTCTAATGTGTATCAATTGTTTCGCCGAACGTTTTCGCCAAAGAGAATTAATTTGGCTTCTTCAGGACTGAAAGAGAATAAATTATAATTAGCTACCATATATTATCTATTAAAACATTATTGATCTTACCGTAACTTAGAATTGTAGAGTTAGAATATTAAAAAACTTGGCTAGTAACATAGTGGTGTTTTTTGTTACTATGTGCAAAAAAAGTTTTTTGTAAGGTTTGAAATGTATGGTAGCTTTGAACTTGACACGTAAAGGCTTACCCAAGGTTAATCGAAAAACCCAATGTAGCTACATTTAAAAGGAGGTAATTCTTTGAATTGTCGGCAATAACTAAATTTTTGATTTTTAGATAGTTTAAAAGTGAGGTTCTGTTTTAGCCAGAACGCAAGCGCTGACAACTTCATTGTTCTTATGAATCTTTATGTCGTTAAGGTTCATTGGTAAAAAACGAATGAATTTAAATCCCAGTATAGGGAAATATTATTTTGATTTACTTTATTTAATTATATAGAGACTGGGTTCCCACTTAAGACATCAGGATCAGCATTGTTAGTCGCGAAGGAAGGTGTAATATCTTCGTCATGGATAGTATTAAACAAAATCTTATTAACTAATGGTGTTGGATAAGCGTTTGAAATAAAAACACACCAACACCATTATGGTGTTGGTGTTGGATAACACCATTAACTAATGGTGTTATCCAACACCATTAGTTAATAAGATTTTGTTTAATACTATCCATGACGAAGATATTACACCTTCCTTCGCGACTAACAATGCTGATCCTGATGTCTTAAGTGGGAACCCAGTCTCGAATACTCCTATAAACAAATATTTTTCACTACCATATTTCAGAGATATCACTCCGGGGTTAACAAGGATTCTGAAAAGTGTTGAAAATAGCTTTGGCAATAATAATAACAACATTAAACTTAATGTGGCTTGTAGATCAGCCCTAACAATTAATAATCTTTATTCTAAGATAAAAGATAAGACTCCCATAGATAGGCTTAGTAATATTGTCTACAACATTCCATGTCTCTCTTGCAACAATTCCTACATCGGTCAAACATCTCAATTATTGAAATCACGTATTACACTACACAAAAGTGATTCTCGACTTCACCCTGACCGTTGTGCATTAGCCAAACATGTCCATTCCACTGGTCATCTCATGGACTATACTAACACCACAATTCTCCACCGTGAGAACAATAAATCTAAAAGAGAGTTCATTGAAATGTCTTATATTTTCCTTAACGATTTCTCCATTAATGTTAAGAATGAAATCAAGAATCTAAGCGATATATACCACTTGTTACTTAAATCAGATACCAAGAACAATACTATATCACAGATAACTAACTTGACTGATATATCCATTAACAACTAACATACCTTTATAATTAATTTTCATTAACACAAAAAAATATATAACATTCCCTTGCTTTTCTTAGATACATCTCAATAAGATGCAAGAATACATGAACAATATAATATAATTAAATAAAGTAAATCAAAATAATATTTCCCTATACTGGGATTTAAATTCATTCGTTTTTTACCAATGAACCTTAACGACATAAAGATTCATAAGAACAATGAAGTTGTCAGCGCTTGCGTTCTGGCTAAAACAGAACCTCACTTTTAAACTATCTAAAAATCAAAAATTTAGTTATTGCCGACAATTCAAAGAATTACCTCCTTTTAAATGTAGTTACATTGGGTTTTTCGATTAACCTTGGGTAAGCCTTTACGTGTCAAGTTCAAAGCTACCATACATTTCAAACCTTACAAAAAACTTTTTTTGCACATAGTAACAAAAAACACCACTATGTTACTAGCTAAGTTTTTTAATATTCTAACTCTAACAATTCTAAGTTACGGTAAGATCAATAATGTTTTAATAGATAATATATGGTAGCTAATTATAATTTATTCTCTTTCAGCCCTGAAGAAGCCAAATTAATTCTCTTTGGCGAAAACGTTCGGCGAAACAATTGATACACATTAGAGTCTTTCTTGCAGATTTCCCCAATATTTAAGAGTTTACTATTTAACTAATCTGCAAAGATTAAATTTCTTTTCTATATATATATATATATATATATATATATATATATATATATATATATATATATATATATATATATATATATATATATATATATATATGAATTCCGATATTTTTCCATTCCGAAAGTTCGGATGGAGAAATAAATTTTTCAAGTAGGGACATGTTTTCGGTAATAATCCAATTTCATCGGCATACTGCCGTATAAGTTATTACTTTTAAGTATGGTTCAATCAATGTAAACCCAACCGCAGTTTTGCGGTTATTTAAGGAAGTACTACAAAAGTTCACTGAAAATGGACTGATTAGTCCGAAAACGTTCGGGACTTTGTATTCGGACAGTGTGTATTGAGCGTACCTAACGTTTTTTTTTGAATAGACATTTTGTATTATCGCTGTTATTGATCGTAAAAAGTAAGTGGATTTAGTTTTTATTATCTAACAAAAAATAATACATTTGGCAGCGAAAAAGGCCTTTGACTGAATTAGAATTGCACGATGAAATGATTGAGTCGCTCTTAGAATTAAAAGATGGTACCGAATTGTCTGAAAATGAATAAATTTTTGACTCTGGTGATGACTTCGACGTTCTGGAGAAGCAAGAACCATCTGATACTGAACAAGAGCTGTCGTCTTGTACAGATAATAGAGAAGAATCAGAAAACGCTGCGGCAATGTATGAGCCAGGCCGATCTAACATCAAGAAGTCCAGAACTTCAGTGATAAAAGGTAAATGTGGATACAGATTGATCAGGATCAGGTAGAGTACTGAAATTCCAGAAAAACGCGGAAGACGGCAAAACAAGAATATCGTGAGTCATCTTCCTGGTCCAAAAGGAGTAGCCATAAATGTGGAAGTATCGTCATTACTATTTTCTAAAGAAATACTGAAGAAAATAGTGCTTCATACAAATAAAGAAATTCATAGAAAATAGAAAGGAACGATAGATAATCGAAAAATGTTCCATAGTCTTACTAATATTGTAGAGACAAAGGCATTTATCGGACTTTTATACTTTTGTGGTACTCAGCAGTCTGCACATTTGAACTGACAGGAACTTTGGTCTTCTAAATACGCAAATTCGTTGTACAGAGCTACAATGCTCTTGAATAGATTTTTCCGATTTGATGGTAAGGTTACCCGCTATGAAAGAAATCAAAATGATAAGTTTGCTCCTATCAGACAAATATGGGATATCTTTGTGATACATTTTAGAGAGTACCTACTACATACACGTCGCACGAATACTTCACTATCGACGAGCTGTTAATGGGTTATCGGGGCAAATGTCCGTTCAGAATTTATATGTCTTCGAAACCAGATAAGTATGTTACGATTCCTCATGTTGAAAATTTCACTACGGAACTTAATGAACCAGTTCCCTTGCATTAACTCAAACAATTATCGGAACCAATTCATGGAACAGGCAGAAATATCACCGTTGACAATTGGTTGTTATCAGCAGACCTTTTTAAAAAAATGTTGACTGAGATGAAGCGAGCCATGATAGAAACCCTAAGAGAAAACAAGCGTTTTCTGAGTGGAAAGAAGGAGGGCGAATCAAAGTTTGTATTTGACGATAACAAAACTTTGGTATCATTTACACCTAAAAATATTAAGTTTGTATTATTATTATCCACAGTACTTTACTCAAATATCGTTGAAGTTACAAAAAAAACCATAATAATTTTGGATTAGAATAGTAAGGGGATTCAGGCACTTTCGATGCCACACCTATACAACAGCAATATCTACGAGGTGGCCAACGCGTTTTTTTATGGGATGCTTGATCAAGCGGAAATAAATGCAATGGTTTTATACAATTTTGGAGTGACTAATTCAAAATTTCAAAGAAGAGAATTTCTCAACAGACTTGCGTTTAATTGGATGGAGTCTCATTTGAAATCTATGTTGGAGATTACTACTTTCAGGAAAGGATTGGAAAATCTGATTAGAGGTGTTCTGAATATAAAAGAACAACCTCGCGAAGTACAATTTATGCAAAAAAACTGCAGGGTGTGGATTTTGCCGTAGATCTAGAAATCGGAAAACATAACAGGCATTTTCAAAATGTTCCCATATTCCCATATTCAACGAACAGAGACCATTAATTTGTAAATACTGTACTGAACAAGTCTGAGTACATTTTCTTATCGTTTCCATAGTTTATGTCCCTGATATAAAACTAATTAGTTGTTTATAAGTTTATTTTAACCCAGGATTTTCATTCTTATTGACATATGTTGAGTTTTGATGAAGCAAATTTTTAAAATATTAATTTTTTTTGTACAATATTATTTGTTTGTGAAAATTAACCCGTAGGAATATCTTAAAGTTGTTTCATTTTCGATATTTGTTAAACATTAGAAATATAACGCGGAGGGGGGAGGGGATTATGAGACACCACCCCAGTGTGTGTTTGGTATACTAGAAATATATGTGTGTGTACGGAAAGTTAAGATTCTCTAAGTGAATGAAGTAATCTATCTTGTATTTCTATCTTGTATATATCTTGTCTTCTTTTCCCTAATTTTAAGAAGCTATAAAAAAAGAATTCGGTAACGCCCTTTATGGCAAGTGGTTTAAAATTTTTCTTTGTTTCATTTATTCAATATTTCCAGTTTTACTCTAGTATCTATCACCTTCTAATTTTCTTTTTCTTCAATTTTTTTGGCTAGTAAGTATATCGTAAGAACCACCCCCATATCTCTCCCGGCTCTAAGCAACGTGGTCCTCAATCATTTTGTGTATCTCAAACACTGCCTACCGTTTATTGTGTGAAAAAATATTATATTGTCCATAGATGAGGGGCATAAGCAACAATGATTATCAAACAATCAAAAACATCACTAACGTTCAACAGAAGACATCATTAAGGTATGTATTACAATTTATCAACTTTGTGCTATACTAATATTAAGTAGAAGCGTCCATTTTTACAATATAACGAATAAAGTTATTCGGTTTCTAAACATCGACTGCCTGTGCCGCCTATGAATAATAATTCTGCTCCGACTACTTCTTCAAATCGCTCTCCGGCTACCAGCTTCTGTAGAATTGAAGCCCTCCAGTAATAAACTCGAGTTGTTCGCAATCGTGACTAATAATATCTCCGATTGTTCTATTATAACGCATCTCCAGGCGAAAGCTTCCGAAAAATGCGCAGAAAAAGTGGAAATGAACAACGGTATTGTTACAACGTTTGTCGAGAGGTGTAGCGTGGCAGGAGTAATAAGCAGGAAGAGGTGACCATGGGGCAAAAGCGTATTCTAACTGTTCGCTACTTACTTGGGCTGTTTTCCATTTGATTGACGTTTGAAAAAGCAGACATGTTAGTGTTTGTTATGGCCAGAGTACAGTAATGCTAATTAAACGCGCTATTGTTTGTTGGCTATTTGTTTGTAGTTACCAATAAGAAGACGAAGTGTGACAGATTGAATTTATGACTGTTTGTTTTCAAAATGTATTTTCTACCTTTAATAATTGAGAAAATTACTTTGTACAATTTTATATGCATTTGATAGACAGACAGCCACGTTTGATACTTTGTATAAAGTTTTATTTCTACTACTTTAGCTAATATTACGCCAAAAAGTACCGATTTAAAATAACTATAAAATTTCACAAACAACACTAGATGACCAATGATATTTTGAATCTAATGGACAGAAGACGCAAATTTAAGAATCAAACGTCGAAATATATAAACAAGCTTATGAGGAGAGGAGAAGGAATAAAATACAAGCTGCAAAAGAAACGTACTTCGAAAACAATTGTTTGGAAATTGATGTGTTACAGGAAAAACATGATGCATTTATCATGCAAAAAAAATAAGAGAAGTAACTGGTCAGTACAAAAAAACATATAAATAACATCGTTGATAGAGACAGCAAACTGATTATCACTTATTTGGATAAAATAGACAAATCAGAAAGTTATATTGAGGTACTGTTTAATGATGAAAGGCCCAATCTTGCAATTAAAGAAGTAGTGGCAGGACCTGACATAATTATGGACGAAATTGAACAAGCAACCAGATTCGCAAAGTTTTTTGAAAGTTCAGATAAAAGATCTCTCCTTCATATTTTAATAAAATTGATAAAACTGGTTATATACCAACAAATTGACTGTTGTCGACTTTTGTAACGATACCTAAAAGAGCAAATGCGAATAGATGTCATTACTATCAACCATTAGCTTGATGAGCCATGTTTTAAAAATCTTTTTTCGAATTTTGTACTCAAGGATGTACCAACAAATAGAGGAACAACTTAGTGACACACAGTTTGGGTTCCGCAATATCCTTTGAAGCATAGAAGCACAATTTAGTATTCAGCTTATGGTACAGAGATGTATTTTATTGACTTAACATCATCATCATTGGCTTTTACAACTCTTCGTGAGTTTCTGCCGCGTTTACTATTGCCTTCCATTGATTCCGATCCTGTGCTATTATTTCCCATGGCCTTACTTCCATCTTCTCCAGGTCTTCCCTGACTGCGTCTTTCCACCTTTTTCTAGGCCTTCCTGTCCATCTTCTACCATCTGGTCTTTCCCAAAACACATTGCTAATCAGTCTGTCGTCATCACTCCGTACCACGTGGCCTGCCCATCTTAATCTATTGGCTTTTATGTATCTTACGATGTTTCCTTTCCCGAAGAGACTCTCTATTTCATTGTTGTATCTGCTCCTCCATTCATTTGTCACGCTGTCCCTGCAAGGACCATATATAATTCGCAGGATTTTGCGTTCCCATACTAATAGCTTATTGATTTCTTTCTTTCTCAATGTTCATGTTTCACTTCCATATGTCACTGCTGGTCGTATTATGGTTTTGTACATTTGGATTTTGGCACGCCTTGAGAGAAGTTTTGACCTCATTAGATGTTGAATGGCAAAGAATGATTTATTCCCCGCCAGTATTCGTATTTCAACCTCCCGTTCTCCTGTGTTTTCACTGGTAATTGTTGCTCCTAGGTATTTGAATTCTTTGACCACCTCAAAATTATGATCGTTTATGGTAATGTTTTGTCTTATTCGCTGTCGTTCCTTTTTTGATACGACCATGTATTTAGTTTTTTCTTCGTTTATTTTCAGGCCTACGCTTAGTGTTGCTTCTTCAAAGTTCGATACTATATCCTTAACTTCCAGTGTTGTCTGTGCTACTGCATCTACATTATCTGCAAATGCGAGAATAATCTTTGCTCCTCTGGCAGTTATGTCTGGTTTGACTCTGGTATAGATTTTTCGCATTGCATATTCCAATGCTAGGTTAAATAGTAATGGGGACAGCGGGTCTCCCTGTCTGAGTCCGGTGCTTATGCCGAAAGCCTTTGAAGTTTTGCCTCCTATTCTAATTTGTGCAAAGGAATTGTTGACACACATTCGCGCAATCATGGTCAGCTTCTTTGGTACGCCTAACTCCATCATTGCACTCCACAGTTTTAAGCGATCTATGGAATCATATGCTTGTTCGAAATCTATGAAGATCTGGTGTACTTCTTTATTATATTCCCAATACTTTTCTAGCATTTGTCTAATAGTAAATATTTGATCGATTGTTGATCTTCCAGGCCTAAAGCCGCATTGGTAATCGCCAATAACTTCCTCTGTATATGGCAATAATCGTTTTAGTACAACTGAAGCTAATATCTTATATATAGTACCGATTAGTGAGATTCCCCTGTAGTTGCCACATGTATCCTTTCTGCCTTTTTTATGTATTGGCACGATAATACAGCCACTCCATTCTTTTGGCATTATTTCTTGTTCCCAGGCTTCTTTCATTAATTTTGGTGTATTTTAGTTCTAAGTTCATGCCCTCCTTTTTTAATCAGTTCTGCATCAATATTGTCTAATCCCGGGGATTTGTCATTTTTTAGGGTTTCTATCGCCGTGATAATTTCTTCCAGGCTTGGCGGGGGTACTTCTATCTCGGCCGTTTGGTACTCACAATTTGCTTTATTTCCATCCGCGTCTACCTGGACATTTAGAAGACTTTCAAAGTATTCAGCCCATCTTTCTATTATTTTATTTTCAGCTGTAATCATTTGCTCATTTTTATCTCTCACAAAGTTCGGTGTTCTTATATATGCACCTTTCTTATGTTGTCTTACTTCTTTGTAGAATTTTTTATTTTGCTTGCTTCTGTGTTCACGTTCTACTTTTTCAATTTGTTGTTGTAAATGTTGTCTCTTTTTTCTCCTTACTGTTCTTCTGGCTAAGGCTCTCTCTCTATTGTATTGTTCACGCTTTTCATCCGTCGGGTTTGCTAGGTAGTCGATTCTTCTTTTGTTTGCTTCTTTTAAGGTATCCTCGCATTCTTCATCAAACCATTTATTTCTTTTTGCTTTTCTCTTCCGACCTATACACTTCTCTGCTGTTTCTGTAATGATCGTTTTAATGGAGTGCCATTTCTGGTCTATATTTTCTCTTTCATTTTCTTTCGTTTCCAACACCTGGAATCTGTTTCTTAATTCTAGTTGGTATTGTCTCTTTCCCTCTTTTTCTTCCAATTTAGACACATTCCATCTTTCGATCTTCATCTGTTTGTCTGTTGTTTGTGTTGAGATTCTAGTTCTGAGCTTGGCCTTTACTAGGAAATGGTCTGTATCGCTATCTGGTCCCCGTCTAGTTCTTACGTCTATTATACTACTGGAATGCCTCCCATCAATTAATACGTGACTTAACGAAGGTCAATAATAGCCATTCTTTAGCAGGTAGGTATTGACGATAAAGACCTAAGCATTATTAAAAATATTTACTGGCATCAACGTGTAAACATCAGGATTGTCAGGAATAATTTTCAAGAGCTCCAAGGGGTAAGACAGAGCTGCATTTTGTCCCCACTAATATTTAACATCAATTTGGTGTTCGTCTTCAATAAAGCATTAGATAGTGTTTATAATTTGAGGCACGCCGATGGCACTGTGTTAATTTCAAATAGTTATAAAGAACGTCAACATCTCAACTTCAACATTAATAGGAATGCTACAACGTGTGATAGATATGAACTGAAACTAAACACCACAAAAATAAATATGATGGTTGTCAGTAAAACGCCAATACATCCAAAAGTATCACTTACTTTGGTTGTAATCTAAATGAGAACTGGGACCTGGTTAAAGAAATTACGTGTAGAGAACGCCAGAGCTCCATTTTTTAAGATAAAGAAAATCATATGTGGCAAAAATAACACTTTGAGAATGAAAATTGGATTAGTAAGATTTTATACGTTCTCTGTTCTTTTATATGGTGTCGAAGGTTGGACTTTATCGGATACACTTTTCAGAAAACTGAAAACTTTTTGAATCTGGGTGTATCGGGGAATCCTATGAATAACTTGAGTAAATAGAGCTCGTAACAACGTTGGTTTGCAGCAGATTTGCAAAAATCAAAAACTGGAATATTTTGGCCATATAATACGTCACCCAGAGGGATATAGTATACTTCATTTAATAATACAAGGCAGGATCGACGGAAGAAGAGGGGCAGGTCGAAGAAGAACGTAATGGCTTAGAAACCTGAGAAGATGGTATATCAGATTGAGCTGCCGTCAATAAAATTAGTATAGTCAATTTGAAGGCCCGCGCAAGATAATCAAGCAGGTCACAAGGAGAAGAAGACCCAGAATTACCTATACAATAATCTCAAAAATGCCTAATACAATCTCTGCGACCTAACCACTTAAAAGTGTAAATTATGAATTGGAATACACAATTGTGCAAGTATAAGTTAGACTGAAGGTGAAATATATTACCAAATTGAACCTTCTTTCTATTTCGCACCAAATCTAATGTACCTTTGTGGCCCTTTGTTACTTTGATTCTTTTCTCAGTTTCACTTCTTTACAAATTCATTTTAGTTTAATTTTTATTTCCCCAAGCTCTTATCCCTTTCTTCCCATGCGATTTTCTTTTCTTTCTTCTACTAATATTGGTCGCTCATTCACTCTTTATCATTACCATTTACCATTTCCTATCCTCCGCCATTCTCTGATAGGTCATTGTCGACTAAGAAATAACCTAAGTCATTGAAGGTAGTAGATTGCAAATTTTATGAGGTATCAGAGTATCAGTATCAAATTGCTCCACCCTAAAGACTCCAAGAAGAAGACACAATCGATAGTAAGGCAGTGTGTGATGACTTCTCTAAAAGCAGTAAAAAATTTTACAACTAAATGACAGATTTACGAAACATGCCATAATTCCAACTGGAAGAATATCGTTTGCTAAAAACTAAATACCACTGTTTTATTCCAGCTTTTCGAGACTTTCCGTGTCGAATCACATTATTCTCAAGCTTGTTTTTTATCTTTTTACAATCAGTATAATAAAAATCTCTTGTCTTACATAAAAGGCGAAAAAGACACATCCATTCATCATCTTTTTAAAAACCAAAACGCAATTCTCTCTTACAAAGTAGTATTTCTCGAGAAGCCCGCGAGTAAAAAACAATTTTTCGTCCATTATTACCTGCAAAAAAACAGAATGAAACCGCAAAAAGATGACTAGGAAAACAAAAACGTCCCAAGGCTGTCGGGAAAACGCGCGAAATAAATTGTAAGCAAGAAAATATCCAGAAAAATTCGTTAGGGATCGTATCCAACGGGTACAATATCGCTGTCTTCTTGTCGTCTTTCATTTATGTCTTACTTTAAAATGATATATAGCTCTTGGTAATTGTTTTATATGACGAAACGTGTGACACATCGGTTGAGAAGGATTTTATTGTTTAAACGAAAGAAGCAAGCAACTGATTCTTTTAGATGTGAGGTGTAAAATTGTGGTATTTTTGAGACAATCTATAGAGCGCATCGAATTTTTTTCAATTAAGCGATTAGCTGATTAAGTTATTTACATATCCACACACCGTATAAGAATTGATTATTGCGTAAAGACTTTTACAGACTTTACTTAAACACATACCTATGACCTATGAAGGTTAATTACAAAAGCTATTGTATATTGGTGTCTACAGCCTATTTTAAGTACACGGAAAATTCATACAATTTTTGTCCTTGTTCATAATAAGTAAAAAGAAACCCGGATGCAAAATTTTCTACCTATAGACCTTGACAAAGGCAAGGGTTACCTGCTAAAACGTTGACTTCAATGACACAATAAATGCATGAAAGTCTGAATCAACGAAATCGTCATTTCAACAATCTATAAATATCTATTTACCCCATTATAACCATTTTATTTGGAAGTTATTATTATTTCCGCCGCTATTTAGGGCACAAATGGCATATAAATTTGAACGGATAATTTGTTCATAGCTCACTGTACCCAAAAATAATGTCCCAGCCATCTGACAAAAGCGATAATGTCCAAAAAATATCGCAAAACATGAATGAGTCCAGCGTACCGCAACTAACCCGCAATTTATTAGGAGAACCGATAAACCCCATCCCCGATATAAATAAACAAACAAAAGCTCCAGCCCATTGTTCGAATCGGATGCTAAACGACGCATTATCTGTCTATAGGCAGATAATTTTAAATTCAATTCCTACAGTCAAACTTTGTTCGTGGAAATTAAATCCAAACATTTGCTCAATTCTACACCCAATGCATTTTTAAGAGAGTTTAAAAATTTACGCGGCCTGACTGGGAGCACTTCTCGACGAGGCCCGTTTCTGTTTTGCCAGCGATGAAGAGTTTGTTGTGCTTGAAGATTCAAGTAGATATGCTGAACAAATATCTCGAAGTTGACAATGACAATCCACTTGGTAAATTGTTTTATGAGAAAATCTGACAGAATTACAGGGGGATATTGAATATACGAGGGGCTTACTTATATATTCAGTTCTAGTCATATGTTATCAGATGTCATCTAACGCTTTTGTTGAAATGTGAAATTTGTGCCATAAACTAGACTGCGATATCTCAATCAAAGTGACAAGTAAGTGGTATCCCAAAATTTACGCAAGATTCGAATTGATAGATAACATTGTTTTATTCTTTAGATTGTAATTTGTTTATTGAATTGTAAAGTACATAGGATAGGGTTATGGATAAAGTAGCATATTAGACAACAGGGTTTGGATGACACATACTTAACCGTTTATCAAAATTGTCTATGACCATTTTACATAAATGTGGCTGAATGTTATAGCTGCAGCGTTGAATTTCCCTCTTTAATGCACAGGTGGTTGTAGGCTCGTTGGCACAGATATTTGACTACATAAAAAGCCACAAAAAATCCAATGGAGTTAAATCACACGATCTAGGGAGCCAATTCTGATCACCGAAACGAGACAGTACATGACCAGTAAATGTCTAATGCAGTAATTGAATTGTTTCACCGGCTTGTTCAAACCACATCTAGTCCACATCAATGTCATCCAATCAATATCACGTTGCGATATCCAGCACTAGCGACAGACACTGCTTGATCAGGCCTATTTTCAAAGAAGCTCCAATTATGCTCCAACGATGCCTTCAGTCCAAACACCACCGATCCCACTGCACCAAACAGTGACTCGTTGTGGATGCAGTTTTTTTTTCGATATTCACATATGAATGTCTTTTACAATGAATTGTTACATTGTCTTTGTTGTCTCACAGACGAAAGTCGTGAAGGTCATCTAAGACCAGTTGTTGTGCCAGATAAAATTTATTTTATACGAAAACGTATTATTATAAATAAGGTAATCAATTAGTAGTCAATCTCTCATCCATCGGAGTTCTTACAGTTAATTGTATACGGTGTTCTTTGTTAGCGTTGTTTGACAAATCATCCTCTACGATGTTGTGATGTAAATTGATACTCCTGGTTGCTGGATCCACATTGCCGCTATATTTTAAAGTAATGAATTATTAATAAAAACTGTTGCTCATACAAGTAGTCATGAAAGTGTTCTTATATATTTATAATGATCAGAAGTTCTTCTCTGTGACACAATAACTCTTTTTAACTTTGGGGAAAGTCTTGGTGAAATATGCTTTGATGAAAGCAGACTAAGCATAGAAAATCTACAAAAAAAATTATAGGCCTCACTTTGGGGGATAAAAATATTTCAAATAATAGCAATTGACTATTTGAGCTGCAATGCGAGGATTGGAAGACTTGGGCATAAGAAAGTATGAGGTCATAGGGTGAAACTGATTTTCCATCTACTACGTCACATTACACATCAACTTTGGGAATTGGGGCAACATATGCAACATAATTATATTGTAATATCAAACCGCACAAAAATTAATATATGTACATATATATATTTTTAATGTACTGTTAGTAGTATTTGTTTATAAGATCCAACGTTACTGTGTTCTCACGATAGGTTTTAAGTCACACTTAACACTAAATGACCACTCCTCAATTGCGTCGTTATGTCTTTAATTTTCTTCAATGGTTAATAAATATTTACTATTACCGACGTTTTATGCATGCCCAGCCTTTGTCTACAAAAAATTATCGCCAGCAGAAAAACTACTTAATGCTTCTCCCGTAGGAGAAAAAACCTCATTACTCATTAATTAAAGAAAACCTAGGAAGGAGCTTTACAAAGTGATCTGAGAGTCTGAATGCGTTTTCTACAATGCAAACATAGCCTGAGGGGACAATTTGTTTTAATTTAACAATGCAACAAAGGCTTAATCAACTATTTTACGAATAACGACAAGAAATACTAGATAATGTCTCCGGAGGCACTGACAACAATTTCTCGAAAAAGCAAATAATCAAGTGAGCCGGTGTTCTTAACAATTCACCGCTCACTTCGTTTGTTTTCTACTTAAAAGTCAATTAAATCAACAAGATGAGTAATTGAATATAAATTTGATTTTAAAAACGATTTTTAAACATTAGGTAGGTTGTTAGTTTTTAATTATACATTGAGTTTTTTGTTTGTAAGCGCATAAAAGAGTCTTCAGCTGCAACAGGTCGATGACATTACGTAGAGAGTTATTACACTATGAACAACGAAAATACCTTTGTCTATAATTATTTAATAAAGGAGGTTTTTCCTCATTAATGATAGCGACGCCAAAGTAGGTGTCGCATAGTAAGGGGATATAGATAACAATAAACTAGCTAACAGGCAACACTTAATACACCAACAAATAGAAACAAAACTAAGCCTGTACCGAAAAATGTACGCTGGTACTTTGTTTTTTGTTTGCGTTGATAGTCTGTTAGCCGTATTGAGCTGGGCGTGATGTTGATAGAAAATGCATCAAACGAAAGGTTAATCTACTAAAATGATGGCATCTTCTGAGATAAACTGTTCCAGAACCAAAAACATCCCCCCTAAGATTTTCCTGTATGAATTATTTCAGAGAATTTTTTTAAATTTTTTGAAAACGATTTCCGGAATAGAAGTCAAAACGTTAAAAACAAATATAAAATGTAATTTTTATTTGAACCAATTGTGGCTTAATCTCATATAAACATAACATAAATACACTACAAAAAAACACTTTCATAACCTCAAAAAACCTCTTTAAACAGTACCTCTTTAATAATATATCTCAGTGACTATACTCAGTACCATATACCTTAGTGATTTCTTCTTACATCCTTTTGCCACCTTCTTTTAGAAACTGAGCAATGACACCGTATTTATCAGGTGTCTTCTCGTTAATTTTTTTTATGGTTGATGGTTGAACTTATAATTGAACATGTTATAGGTGCTTTTTTATTATCGTTTTTGTTTTCTTCTGCTACATCTAGTAGTTTTATGTGATCTACTACTATTCATCTTTATATCTTAATGTTATATTATACTGGATTCACCCGGTTTATTTCTAGATTGAGGTTCCTGATTTGTTTACTCATAAAATCTTCTTCAACACAAGGGAAACCTTCTACGAACACCTTCAGACTGTAATAAACGAGACTCCAAATGATTAATATATAATTATTATGGGTGATTTTAACGCCCGTGTTGGCAATGATATAGTTCCAGGAATAAAACAGCGATATAACGATATAACGAAAATATCAGAAATGAAAACGGAGACCTTCTGACGGTCGTCTGCAGGATAAACGAAATATGTATTAATAATACATTTTTCCATCACAAAGAACAATACAAATACACTTTTGAAAACAGAAGAGAACACCGATCTATGATAGACTATATTCTGTCGAATAGAGAGTTACAGCCCTCTCAAATCTTGGATGTACGAGCACTAACATCAGCAAAAATAGGAAGCGATCATAAACTGGTATTGTGCAAAATCCAAATGAAAAAACATGCTCTTCAATTTGATCATGGATGAAATCATTAAAACCGTTAACAATACAGAATGGAAAACAAAGAAATTAAAATCCTCTGTTACGCAGACGACGCAATATTGATAGCCCAAGATGAAGATAGTCTGCAAAGACTGGTCCACAGATTTAATATAAGAGCAAAAGAATTTAATATAACAATTGTGGGAGCCTTATAACTGGCTACCTACACTCGAGGGTTGGAAATCTTTTGATTCCAAGCCTTACTTCAAATGACTTGTGAGTGGATGTATCTCCTCCATAGGTTTGGTTCTTCAGTGACCGTTGAAGGATAAGGATTGTTAATGTGAGCAAATATAGCTCCAGAGAAATAAAATCACTTTAAGTTTATAGACTTATAATTAACTATTTTTAGAGTAGAGAAGTCTCAACACGGCCCTAGCGTACTATACAATATCAAATAATTCTTTCTTTATATCACGTGAAAGAGAAAACCGTATGTATAAAAAACCGATTTCGGCGTAGAGAAATATTTTATACATGAATTGAGAGTGTTTAAAAAATGCACATGCCTCAAGGGCGATGTGTGAGAATGAACTGATAAAATACTACTTGATGCGTAAAAGTGAACATTACCCCTCTTTTATTTAGATGTGAAAACTATTTAAGATGTTGAGGCGCCAATGAGTCGGGTGTCCCGAGCAACTTGATGAAATGACTATTTTACTTATTCTACACTAAGAAAAGTCTAAAGAAATACATTTTTATTTTATATTTTAAAAACAATATATTCATTTCTGGAACAACAATTTCATCTCAGAAAACTAAAACAATAGTAATCAGCAAAGAACCATCCAGATATAAAATAGAAATTGATGGCATCATTATTTAACAAATAATGGAAACAAAATCATCATCATCATTATGCAACCTCTTCTGTCCACTGCTGGACATAGGTCTCTCCCATTTTTCGCCACTGTTCACGGTTCTGTGCTTCTTGTTGCCATTTCTTGGATATTCGTCTAATGTCGTCCATCCAGCGTGTTGGTGGTCGTCCTCTGCTGCGTTTGTCTTCAAAAATACAAACAAAACAAAAAACAAAATACCTGGGAATTACACTGTCTAGCTATGAAGACCTGGACAAAGAAGTGAGAGGTAAAGAACAAACAGCAAATAGACTGGCAGGATGCCTTAAAACAGATAGTATGGCGAAACACATTAACACAGAGATGAAATCAAGAATTAATAAGCCAGTGTAAGACCAATAATGACATATGCCTCAGAAACAAGACCCGACACAGCCACAACGCAAAGGCTACTGGAAATGGCAGAGATGAGAGTACTGAGAAGAATTACAGGAAATACGCTGAGAAATCGAAAGAGATGTGAAGACATTAGAAGAAAATGTAACGTACAGTGTATAAAAGAATGGACATAAAATAGAAAAAATGAGTGGAATAACCACATAAGCAGAATGGAGGAGACCCGTGTCGTCAAAATAGCTAGAGATAAGTCACCAATCGGCAGAAAAAGTATCGGACGACCGCGCAAAAGATGGAGTGACAACCTTTCATAGAGGTATTAATCCGCCAATAAACAAGCAGAACTGCTTATAAAGAGCAAAAAGAGAAGAAGAAGAATAAAATCTTCTTCATTATAGATCAGTTTTTGGTCGAAAAATAACCCTCTTTTCTTCTATACATTTTCTTCGATTCCCGTATTTTTTTAGCATTTGCTACTTTTCTTTAGATATTGTTTTTTTGGTATGCTACTGTTCTGATTGTATTTCGGTCATCAAAGTCTCTTACAATCTTCTTCATATCAATATGTTTATCTGTTTTGTCTATTCTTTAGTAAGACTAGGTGGGCCGCTTTAACTATTTTTTCAAGTAATACTCCTCAAATATAGCTTACGACTTGGTCTTTTTGATATGCAGTGGACAAGAACATAACTCATTATTATTATTTCGTGATCGCTAAAAAGAAAATTTCTTTTTCTTGTGTTGGAAAAGTTGTTATTGTGATTGATTGTAGTTTTTAAATGTTTAACATGGCTTTTTAATCAAAATTATAAGGTCAAGCCTTGTTTGAACAAAGTAGGGAGGTAATAGCGAATGTAAATATTTTTATGTAGCCTTTTAAAGTTTTTAAAAAAGTACAGACGCATGCAGCCTTAGTAACGGGTGTTTATGGTAGCCTTTTAAACAAGTTCAGACGCATGCAGCCTAAGCAACGGGTGTTGTCTTTCTTGCGATAACAAATAGCAAAAAAAATTAGTAAAGACAATATTTATATACGGTCACACGAAACGAGAAAAATGATGAGCGATATGGTATTTCGATGGAGGAAAGCGAAAAAACAGGAACATTCTATAGCAAAAACCTGGTATACAAGTGCTACAAAACATTTTTTTAGAATATTCAACATTACAGGTAAGAGAATCAGCCAATAGTTTACAGAGATGAAACTTATATTCATTCCTCCCATATCCATAATAAAAACTAAGGAGACAATACGAATAATCGAATTATTGCACAAGCTAGTTTTCAAAGGGCAGATGCTGATTATTGTTCACACAGGCAGCGAAATGGGATTCATAAAAAATGCATGTTTAAAATTTAAATTTTAAATGTAGTAGTAAATCGGGATGTTATCACAGCGAAATGAACAATAATAATTATAAAAAATGTCTTAGTTATAGACAATATCATAGCGTACTGTGCACTTCCTTTCTTCCAAATAGGTTCTCACTCAACTTTCTATGCAGATGGCAAAATTTATCTAAGTCTCAAGCTGTATTTACGAGTAGTTTACGGCCGCTTGCTAAATACGACCATAGGTCATACTAGCCTGTATATTTAGGTAACGATCTAAATAGCCTAAATAGAGTCCGTATCTATCTATTTTATATCTGCGTTTGCATTTCAAACAAAGTTATAAATAACTCTTCAAAAGGAACACGATTTATCCAAAAATTTCCATATTCATACAAAATTCTGCTAGCAACGATTAACAATGTAAAATGGCTATGGAAAATATCAAAACAAAAATTAATTCCACCAATTTACAAACAAAAATAGCACGTACCGAAATTAAAAACTGATATCTAAAATAAATAGCTAAATGCTACAACGATTCAAAGCGAATTTTCATTCAAAATTTAGATTAAACGGCAAAATAGCATTGTTGGTTTAACTGAAGTGGTTTATTTAAAAAAAAATGGTAATAAATAACAGAATTATAATTTTTTTTAAATGATAATTAGTTTTTCTACTTACCTATACTAATAATTTCAAAAAGCTCTTTTTAATAGGACTTATAACAATACACATTTTTAGTTAAATTCAATTTTTTTACTTACAATCGAATCACGACCTTAGCAGTTAGAAGTGTAGACAATCTTCAGCTAAAAAGTCGAAGAACGAATGAATTCCACATTTTTGATTTATTTTCGCATCAAATAAAATATGCAGAAATTACAGTTGCGTCACAACTCAAAAATAGATATACTTCCTTTGATGTTATTTGAACTACAAAGTATTTGAAGGTTTCAGTTGATTTTATAGTTCCCATTTCAATTTGTAGGCTTTTTGGTTATTCTCCTGCAACTAAATACTCGTTTTTTTTTTTTATATATTAATTGTGAAGCCCCACTTGATGTACTCCTTGTTGCAATCTGAACATACGATGACCTCTATATAACAATTGAGGTCAACAGAAAAGGAGGAGAATGTGTAAGTTTAATATAGAACTCGCTGGTGTCTCCCTATCGCTTTGGGTATATATAGTACCATAGAAAATAAAAGCAAAAGGACTATGTGAAACTCTATTTAAAAGATAGATATGGACTATGATATATATACAAAAAACCAGTACTTATTCAGACGGTTTAAAAAGGGTGAACGAATTACTATACAAACACAGCTGTTTTCGAAATTTAGATATTATGATATGAGAACTTTGGGTATCTGTATCACACAAAAATCGCTTGTATACGAAAGAAATCAGGAGTATCCTAAAAACCAATGACTTTTGCAGCTGATTGTCACATAAATATAGTAAAATAATTTTAAATAAACCAAATAATAATAATAATAGGTAAAAATGGAAAAACAAAATGGTTCTTCTACAAATGGTACAACAAAACTACAATTATTATACAAAATAAACGTAAAATGTTCTGATAAAAGGTAAATGTTTTAACTAAAGATTAAAATGTCTCAATTCCACAAGATTGAGTCATAGAGTCATAATCATCAATAAAATGCATATACCTTCTTCTTCTTAAAGTGCCCTCTCCTCAATGGAGGTTGGCTACTACAATTTTAAAATCCTCTCTATCTTCAGCTGTTCTTATTAGCTGTTCAAAATTTAGCCCTGTCCATTGTCGGATGTTTCTGAGCCACGATAGTCTTTTCCTTCCTAGGTCTCTCTTTCCCTCGATTTTTCCTTTCACTATAAGTTGGGCATATTGGTACTTATTATTTCTCAGTATGTGGCCTAGGTATGATGTTTTTCTAACTTTTACTGTGTTAAAAAGTTCTCTTTCCTTGCCTATTCTATGCAGCACTTCTTCGTTTGAGGTATGCGATGTCCATGAAATTTTGAGTATTCTCCGGTAGATCCACATTTCAAAGGCCTCCAATTTATTTACGGTTGATGTTTTAAGGGTCCACGTTTCAACTGCATATAGAAGAGTCGACCAGACGTAGCATTTTGATAAACGTAGTCGAATTTCGAGTTTTATTCGAGAATCACAAAGCAGTTTTTTTATTTTTTCGAAAGATTTTCTGGTCTGTTCTATTCTCGATCTTATTTCTAGATCAGGATTTAGGCTGCTATCGATCCAACATCCCAGGTACTTAAATCTATTGACCTGTTCTAAAATGTGCCCATTTATTGTGCAAGGTTGAGGTACGTTTTGGTTTTTTCGGATTGACATCACTTTGGTTTTTTTAATGTTTATTTTCATACCAAATTGCTCACAGGTCGAGTTGGTCTTGTCGATGAGTCGTTGTAGACCTAAGTCGGAATCCGCAATTAACACTGTATCATCGGCGTATCTGATACTGTTGATATTTACGCCATTCACATTGACTCCATCCTTGGAATCCTCCAATGCTTCTTTAAATAGAAACTCGGAGTAAAGATTAAACAGCAGAGGCGACAGAATACATCCCTGTCTAACTCCCCTCCTAATTTCTACTTCTGCGGATGTGGAACCTTCGATCCTAACTCTGGCGTTTTGGTTCCAGTGCATATACCAGTAAACGGTAATCAATATAGCAGCAAATAGTTTTGGTAGCAAATTGTATAGGTTGTACTTTACCCCAATAGAATGATAGCACACCCTATCGAAAACGATGTTTTCTTGGACATACGGCAACCACAAAAGTATTGATCAAAGCGGAGCGAGCCTCTACCCATAACTAAGACACAACTGTCTTGTTGGGCCGATCGAACGACTCTTTGGTACTGACTGCCAAACGGCGGTTGGTTCACGGATTGTTTTTGACAACTTGAGGCAACGTTTGTGTGTATGATTACTCAAGCATCTGCAACTTTAACGAAACCCACTAATTTTTTTTGTGTCTCTTTCTTAACAACAATGTATGAAAGAACAGTCTTTTGTTTGCCTAATTGCTCAACAGTATCTGTGATTTTTTGAACGGAATCGTGGTTACTATACAGGGAGAATCAAAACAAACAAAAAGTCTGTTAATATTTTAACAATGTGTATATGTAGTTGCGAAACTGCAACACACCTAATCCAAATAATTTATTGATTCATATTTATTTCCTTGTACAAATAACAAATATTTTATTGGTTAGTTTATAAAACTGTTGAATGAAGAAAGTGGTTTTAGCTCAGTAAGTCGTAGCTAAAGTATTTTTTATTTAATAAATCTGAACCAACAAACTGTAAACGATCTACTGTATTTAAAATGTGTATATCTACACCTACTGATTTTAAATAATATTTCGATTAATATAAAACAGATTTTTTATAAAGAATATTGACATTACTTCCTAGAAAATAATAAGAATGTAAAAATGTACAACACGTCAACCACTAGTCATAATAGCTTCCTTTATAGCTTTTCATTTCAGTTCCCATAAAAATAATGTTCATTTGCAGGATTCCTACATTGAAGAATTCTCATTCCTGACATATCCGCATTAACTTCTTTGTTGCCAGTGGAATGATAAAATAGAGATGAGCGATGACGATTCTATCACCGGCCTGGAACTGTACGACTGCGTAGTTTCTGTTAGTTTTTAGAGATTAAAAAACATTTTTATAAGAATTGCCAACGAATTATAAAACCAAATACTCGATTCCACTTTGATGAAAGTCTGTAAGTATATTTCAAGAAATCGCAATTTTTAGTTTGTTTTTGTGGCACCTTTGCTATATTTTCGAACAGATGAGCCCATTTTTTAAATGTATTTAATCTTGAGGAATCGCTGATCCCGTGACAATTCTACTAAAATCCGGATCATCAGAATGGACTCCTAAACTACACGATTGTGCCACCTCTATACCGGGCATTTTTAATTTTACCATCTTATTTAGTATTTCTGCAGCGCCGTCAATTAAAATTCAAAAATTACAATTGTAATGAATTTCCATGTCTCGTCCAGGGACGATACGTGTTTACATCTGGTCCCATGTACTGTAACAGTGGATTAATCCATAAATCTGGGATATATGGGAGTATCTGGCCAGACACGGCCGGTGTCACTCCCACTTTATGTTAGTACACAGCGTCATCCGGCGAAGTTAATCTATTACGATATGTGACACAACAGATCAAGTAGGCAAATCATGTCTGCCATGGAAAAACAATGAATGGGATCGAGTTGTCAACTCCTACGTGTCGTCTGATACGGATGAAATTCGAGGTTAATACCTGCGTTTTATTGGTTGGCTTTCGTTAGTGATTTACTTATATCGCTGCGCGTGACAGCATAAAACTACCCGTGCGAGGGAACACAACTGCAATACCCATAAATCTAAAGGATTATTACTTAGTTGATGAAAATTATTTGTGAAGAAATTTTGGACAAACACGTCTTCTTGTACTCCGTCTTTTATTTAGGGTATTGTTTTTTCTTTTCCTTGTTTTATCACCACGTTCAATATATGGTTAAATACTAGGGCGGTCCGATAAGTAGTTAGCCTACAAAAGAAATTCGAAAATTTTGGAAAAGTGGTGATTTATTTCTCAACATAGTCTCCTTTTAGCTCGATTCACTTGACCCATGCTCTGGTCTGCAAAGTAGGCTTCCGTGGCAGCGATGGCCTCATTCAACTTAAATTTCTACCCGACGGTTGCATTTTCATGTTTGAAAACAAAAAGCAGTCGCACGGGGCCAAATCTGGAGAATACGGTGGATGTCGCAACAGTTCGTAACCCAATTTGACCAATTTCGCCATGGCGACGGCGGAGGTATGAGCAGGGGCGTTGTCAAGGTGAAAGAGCACTATTTTTTCGCCAAATAGGGTCGTTTTTAGGCATTTCGGCGTCGAATGCCTAAAAACCTTCGAAGTTCTTTGGCCTCTGGTGTGTACCAGTGGATCCATGTTTCGTCGATGGTTACGAAACAACGTAAAACTCCTTCGGATTATGCTTAAATATCCTTAAACACTGCTTTGAATTGGTTTCATGGATGTGCTTGTTATTCGGAGTATGCCAACGCGGAACCCATCGCGCTTCATGCCCAAAATTTCATACAGGATATGACATACGCGGTCTTTTGAGATGCCTACTGTCTTAGCTATCTGGCGCATCTTCAGTCGCCGGTCTGTCAATACGAGATCGTCGAATTTTCTCACGTTTTCCTCCGTGGTAGCCATTTTCGGTACACTTAGGCTTGGCTCATCAAAAATCAATGTGCGACCACGTTATAACTCGGTAAACCAGTTTTTGATGGTTGCCATCGAAGGAGAAGACCGTGCACAGCATACAAGCTCTCTTTACTTCGCAGCATGATTTTCCTTCCTGTCCGCGGACACGTCCACTTTCACATACGGTCTAAACAAACCTATTGAGTCCGATTCGGCTGAAATTTTGAACTTGCTTGAATTCAAATCGCTGAAAGTACGGAATTGACACAAATCCAAGCGAAACAATTGCAACATGCAAGTTAACAATAAGTATAGACAGGTGAATTCTAAAACTTGTACTAGTTTTGGTCAGTTTCATCGCCAAAAGTGTTCTGCGATGTACTGTAATATTTTATGCCCTAGATTTCAGCGAATAACAGATAAGTTGTAAATTCTTGTAAGATTTCCATATCTGTTTGTCTGTAAGACTAATAAAATTAGACTGAGAAGAATTTCTCCCTCAGATACCAGAGAATATTTTCAGAAATGACAAGAAAGGATGCAGATTATGTAGTTCAGTTAAAAGTAATTGCGGAAAAAATGAAATTTTTGAAAACTTCATATTTTGGCAAAGTAACACAACAAAACGTGTTATTAGGTGGAGGTGCACGAACAAAAATTGGTTCATCGACATTTTTTACTTATGAATTGATAAAATTCATTTTAGGTAGAGGTACAATTATTAGATTTCGAATTTAAATAAAAATTATGACACGTTATTTTGGAGTGAGTTAAATATTAGTTTATATGGAATTAAACCACAAACAAGATATATGGTCCTCTTTACCAGGAAAAGAAGAATCACGGGCTTCATACCCCCAAGGATTCTAAACTACAGTTTAAATTTTTTCTGACGAGGTGAAGTACCTTGGTATTACCCTTGACAGTAAGTTAACATGAAACTCACACTTAGATGGTAGAACTAAAAGAGCATATATTGCCTATGAACAGTGTCGACGAACGGTTGGACGCACCTGGGGCCTTTCGCCCAGGGTAATGGGCTGGGTCTACACTGCTGTCATTAGGCCAATGCAAACTTACGCAGCTATTGCCTTGGGTACCAAAAGTGCTACAGGCAACAGCGATTAACAAACTAAACCATATTCAGCGGATGGCTTGCATAAATATAACAGGTGCCATGAAAACAACACCAACTGCTGCAATGGAGTTAAAGAGTTGATAAAGGTGTTTAAAGACGAGCCAAAGAACATAAAAATAGTCAGCTCGCAGCATTGGAAAAGCATTGGTCGCGAGTTTTATTGAAAAAATGGAACATGTTGTCCATATTTCACTAGAGAATGGTAGAACTATCCATGCTGAATTTCTTTAAAAAAAAGTGATTGTAAAGTGAATAAGAAGTAAACCACAATCCACTGTTCAAATTTCAGACAAAACCAACTAGCCTTACGTAAGTAACTACTCGTACCAATGTTTCATATATGCATTTTTTGTCAATTCTTCAGAGAATCCAGATATGAGTTTTTTTTGTTTGGAGTTTCTGTATATTTTTCTTTTTCTCAGAACCTCTTTTACAACGGTTTTTCTATTGTTTGTACGTCTTGCGGTATTTTATAATCCCTAACCAAATTAGAATCCTACTTGACATAATATTAAGTTTTCTATTCAACTAAAGCAAAGTTAATGAAGCAAACATTTTGCTTCCTTTTCCTAAAATAATCAGATAAACAATTTCGAAGCGGCGGAACACAAATCTCGAGCGTCGAAATCCGAATAATATTTACATACCTCGCTTGGCAAGCTGTCGAATAAAGAAAAATAGCTTTTTAATTCCGAGAGATCGCAATCTCCTCCATCTTTTAGCAACTTCAGCGTAATTGACTCAGAATCCGAACACCTTAAAAATCAACCCTGGAGAAAGTTCCGTGCTCTATCGCTCCGATCTCCCCTACCGATTCGTGGAGTGTCGATTGAAAAGTCTCTTATCGAGAAACGTTTTCGAATGTCAGATGGGATCTCCTCGTTCTGTCTCGGAAGAATTTTTTGTTGCAAGTGCTTTAAGAGTTTCAGTTAATGTTGACTTTATTAAAGACTTGTTCAATTAAAAAAATATTTTAGATTGTATTTTCTAATTTTTTAGAAGCTCTTTGTCTCTGACAGCTCAATTCTTCAAGATATTTTATAACGACAATCTATGAACAGTTTGTATTACTAGAACTCTTAGAATTCATTTTATTTAACGCATTTATTTAAATGAATCATTTTTGCTCATATAATAACCATATAAGGTTGCCTTACTGGAAATGTGCCAGTTAAGTAATGGTCATATGGTAACCATCTATTAGACCTGTGAAAGCTGCTACAGGATTTCAGAATTATGGAATGGTCCTTTTATATTCTATATGCACCATAATTTGCAGTCAGTAGAATTTCCAATTAGAAAAAGTAAAGCCTTTTTTTAATCGATTTTTATCGTTAATTGGAAAATTGGAGAATTAGTGACTTAGTATTTGATTTCCGAGTGTAAGGCCACGAGGAAGGAAAACTGAATGAACCCGTAAGCAACTTCGAAGAATTCCAAGTGTAAGGCCACTTGTTGTGTAAAGCCACAAAGTAATTCGGAAGTTCTGGGGAGGCGCAACTAGCAACTTCGTGAAATCTTCTCAACCAGCTTTAGTGAAAAGCCACTCGACTCTGGAAACGGTGAAGCATTTCCACAGAAGAAGCAACATCTCGGCTACCATTCCGACTACATACAGTTTAGAATTTCGATCAGTTCCAGTGTAAACCCAGTTGATCCAGAAGGTACAACGTTCTTCACCCGTTCTCTACCCGTTCCAGTGTAAATCCACTTGATCTGAGACGCTGCAACGTTTTCGACCAGTTACGGTGTAAAGCCACGTTCTTACGGAAATACTTGAGGTTAGTCGAATTATATTAATTTTTTATTTGTTTTCATTTTTTTTTATTTACTCTGTTTCGCAATTTTCAAACTCTTTAAGCTATCATATCTAGTATTTGCATTTTTTTTAATTGTTTAATTTATTTTTGATAATACAATGGCAACTAACGACGTAACAGCAACTACGCCAATAATTTCCGCTACCACTTCTAATAATTATATTAATTGTGACAAAGCTATCAAGCTTATAAATGTTTTTGATGGGTCCTCTTCAAAATTACATTATTTTATAGATTCTGTTGATTTCATTTTTGCAAAATTTGACCCAGCGGAATTGCAAATTTTTCCTTTTATTGTAAAAAGCAGGTTAGAGGGAAAAGCTCTTGATTTCATTGGCTCGAAAGAATTTTCGACATGGCAAGACATAAAAAATGCTCTCCTTTCTCAGTTTGGTGAAAATTTGGATTTGCAGTGTCTAAATTTTGAGTTATGTCATTTTAAGCAACGTTCTAATGAAAAACCTACAAATTTCGTTGATAGAATTGAAAAACAATTAATAAGAATCAATAAAGTTATCAAATACGATTCAAATTTGAACAATGTTGAGAAAAAATGTTTAAATAATTTTCACAGTAAAACTGCAATTCTGACCGCTATTACGGGCATAAAAGAACCTTTGTGTCAAATGCTTCGCTCTTTAAATCCTAGTTCGTTAATTCAAATTAAGCAAATTTTAAACGATTATGAAAACCAACAATATTTCAAACAAACGAATGACAATTTTTTTAAATTAAATATAAATAATGACAATGAAATTTTTTCAAGTACTGCAGGTACGCAAAAAACATTTTCTTATCCCGGTTCAACAAATCAATCGATAAATCCACCAATTAAATTAACCATTCCAAAGTGCACTGTTTGTCATAAATATGGACATAAAGCAGAAAAATGTTATCGTAAACCACAATCTCACAATGTTGTTCATAATACCTATTGCGACAACGATAGTTCAGAAAAAGAAATAGAAATCGAAGTTGATCAGGATTTTTTTAGAGCAAGTGCCGCTGACAATGTTACAGTTTACCAAGTAGCAAATAAACCGCTTCTTTACGCGCATATTAAAAATTTGAATATAAAATTATTAATTGATTCAGGGGCAGCTATATCAATATTGAAACCAGGTAAAATTTTAGACTCTTATCACTTTAATCATGAAAATTTTGAAATATTTGGTATTAATAACGAACCAATTCAAGTTACAAAGAGCGTAAACTTTAAGTTATTTTCGGGTGTTCAAAAATTCTATATAGTTGACATAAATTCTCCTTTTGATGGAATACTTGGTTATGATTTTTTAGAAAAGAATAAATGTGTTATTGACTTTGGTTTAAATACTTTATTTGCTAATCGCGAGGAAATCCCATTGTTTCAATCTGATCAGGAACATAATATACTTAGTGTAAATAATATACACGAACATCAAGTCCGAAGTAATAATGTTATTGACGTAACTGAAAAAATCGATACTATTGTAAGTAAACTAAAATTAGAAGCTCTGCCAAGAATTCGATTAAACCATGTCCATCAAAAACAAATTGAATATACCGAATTTGAGAATATTAAAACTAACTTAAATTTAAATAATTTCTCCTACTCTAATGAGCAAATCTTAGACGTTAACAATAAGAATATTTTATATCTATACGATGAGAATGACAGAAATGTATATCATTTCGAAAATTTCATTTTAATAATGTAAAACCATTTTATGATGCGATTGACTAAACGAAGTTGAAGTGTAACACGACAAGTAGTAGATATGAGCTTTAATTATCCATATTATAAAAGAATTTTAATCAATAATAACTGCAATATATAATTCGATTACCTTGTGGTACACTTCATCTACGGCTTTCTCATAACAACAAAAGTAGAATAAGTTATTGCCGGTTGGTTTTTTTGTTCCATGTGGACCTACCTGCCCTGTACGAAGTATGAGAGGCTCTTCACTACAAGTCAAAACTTCGAAGCTGCAAAAGAAGCCCTTCTTGGACACCCCAGCTTCGGTCTTCAGGAGGGAGGTGTTATGGCGAGCACGCCACTGTGTGTGTGTATGTTTTATCTCAATATTCAGACTACTTAGAAGATGATAAACATCCACGCTGAGTATCTCGAGGTGTTTACGATATTATCAAGAACTATGAGAGGTTTTTAGGATAGTTTGTAATTCTTAAGTTAGTATAGTCTTATACCCTAAACTGTTAACATCTAAATAAATTTGTGCATTTCATTCAGAGTTACGTTATTTAATTCTCCAACGAACACATATCATTTTATAGAGAATAAAAGTCATTTGCTTCCTATGATGCGATGGAATGTTTTTTTTTTTCGAAGTCGCCAAATTGAAGGCCCAAAGATTAATTATTCAAAACTCACTATCATACCCTTCATCCACTATCACTTAAAACTTTTCATTTAGATCAACTCTTATATCATTCAATTGACAAAAAAAAGCTGTTAACGCCACTACGTTACCTTAGAACCACTGTTTGGAAGCTCGCACTCGGTGATTATTTACGTCGTCGTCCTTGTCTTCTTATAGTTCCTTCTCCTATCGGAGGTTGACTATCATCACGCTATCTGTATCTTATTGGCGGCTGCTCTGAAAAGATCTACTGAGCTGAAACTATATTACTCTTTTAGGTTTCTTGACCAGAAAATTCTTCGTCTTCCTATGGATCTTTTACCCTTGATTTTACCTTGCCTTAGTAATCTCATATTTCGCACCTCTGTGGTCTAAATATTCCAGCTTTCTTGTTTTGATGTTCTTTATGACCTGGCAATCCTTTTGTAGCCTTTTTAGCACTTCTACATTTGTAACTCGTTGGGTCCATGGTATTTTCAAAATCCTTCAATAGCACCACATCTCAAATGATTCTTTATATTATCCAGTTTTAGTGTCCAGTTTCCATTCCATGCAACAAAGTCGAGAAAACGTAGCATCCTAAGTCTTTTATCCTCAGCTCCAGAGGAACGTCTCGATTAACACACATTGTTTTCATTTTTATAAATGCTTGTCTTGCAATTTTAATGCATGTCCTCATTTCTCTACCTTGGTCATTGTTTTCATTTACCCAGGTTCCCAGATATTTGTAGTTATTTACTCTTTCTACTTGTTTTCCCTCGATATGTAGCCTTCCTACTGTATGTTGCTTAGAAATAATCATGCACTTGGTTTTCTTAACGTTCATTTGTAGTCCATATTTTATACTGACTTGATGTAATCTATTTCTTAAGCATTGCAGTGCTTCTAAACTGTCTGCAAAAACAGCGGTGTCGTCTGCGAATCTTAGGTTGTTCAAGATTTTGCCGTTTCTTGATATACCCTGTTGTTCCTCTGATATTGCTTCCCTAAAAATAGCTTCGCTGTACAGATTGAATAACAATGGGGATAGCACGCAACCCTGTCAAACATCGCTTTGTATTTCTATAGTTTCTGTATCGACATTTTCGATTCTAGCCTTAGCTTTTTGATTCCAGTACAGATTGACAATAATCCGTATATCTGGACTATCCACATTTTTTTCTCTCAACAGTTTTACAAGTTTCTGATGCCGTACTATATCCAAAGCCTTTTAATAATCTATAAAGCAGACATAGAGATCTTGGTGCATATCTAGTCGTCTGTGCGCGAGAACATTAATAGCGAACAGAGCCTCTTTCGTTACTAGTCCTCATCTGAATCCAAACTGGGTGTCATCTATTCTTCTATTTTTTTGTATAGTCTTCCATGTATTATTTTGAGAAATACCTTAAATATGTGGCTTATTATGGAAATTGTTCTGTACTGGCATTTTGTCGCATGTACTGACTTTGGTAGTGTTACAAACGTTTACATCAACCAATCTTTGGGTATTGTTCCTGTTGTATATACTTTGTTGAACAGATCTAGAAGTATATGCAGTCTTTCTTCGTCAATGCATTTAATTCGCTCAGTGGATATCTGATCTGGGCCTACTGATTTTGTGGTCTTTCCATTTCTAATTGCCTGTTCTAATTTGCACATTATTATTTTCGGTCCTGTTTGTTCCTGTGGTTCTTCTTGTTCTATCATCGTAGAATAGTTTCATTATGTATTCCTGCCAAAATCTTAGTTTATCTTTAATGTATGCAATAAGTTTACCATTATCATCTTTGAGTATCCCATAGTGTGCTCGCTTTTTGGTATTTGTTAGTTCCTTTATGTTTTTATGCATTTAAAGCTGTCGTATTTTCTGTCATACTCTTTTATGTCTATGCATTGATCTGTTAAGCACTTTTCCTTGGCCTTTTTTATCTCTACTTTAATTCTAGAGATCTTCGTCCACTGCGATCCAAATTATATATTTTGATTAGCCCCACGACAATTTAGTTGATAACAGAACACCACCACCTGACTTTCTAAAACCCACCCATCATTACCTACATCACCCGCTCAAAATTCTTCATTAGAGTAACTTTTCGACTATCCAATTACCATTTATTCATCGTTTATTCCGGTTCAACAGAATTTTGAAAATTGGCAGAGAAAAAAAATATTTTTTTGATATTAAACATTCTCATAAACTGCATCTAATTTTTGAGCCGGTTTAGAAATTTATGACACGCAAACATAATTAACGGCTTTAAATATGTAATACGCATCAGATGAATTTTAAAATTTACGTGAAAACGACGCGAATTTATAAATTTTAATCCGGCTAATGAAAGCGTATCAACACGGGTTTTACGTCGTCCACCATGAATCACTTTTTCAAACAAATATATATTTATATAATTCTCTTTTTATTTTTCGTTGATTTACGGAACTCTGTAAATAATGTAAATGACAACACGCCGTGAATTTATTTGTCCGGTCCTAAATTATGCAATTTTTGATAATTGATTCTTTTGTGTGGCACTGTGTACATAAACACTTTTAGTATTTTATTTTTAAATATTAAAATTAATCAATTACTGTACGTTTACAGAGTATACAGGCTGTCTCCGGAATTGACAGTTTAGTCCAGCTGATTTCTGTCCTAAAACACCCTCATTTGGGTAAATCGTATATGATCCTATCTTTTTGTTTTAGCCGCTTCGAAATATTATTCTTCCTTTATTCTTCTTAGCCTTCTATCGTCTATTTTTGGACATGGACCTCTCCCAACTCCTTCCATCGATCTCTATCCTGAGCAACCCTAAGAACTACAGACCAATAGCCCTACTATCGGCGACGTTCAAGCTACTAGAACGACTTATCTACAACAGAATTAGTGCAAAGCTACTTGAATCAATACAGGTTGATCAGGCAGGTTTGCGTCAGAAAAGAAGCTGCGCAGATCAGGTTCTTTTACTTACCACATTTATTAAGGCAGGGTTCCAGAGAAAAATTAAAACTGCAGCCGCATTCATAGATCTAACAGCGGCCTACGATACAGTCTGGAAAGAAGGCATGATATACAAGCTCCTCCGTATAATCTCCTGTAAATCCATCGCTCGAATAATCAACAGCATGCTAGCCGACCGATCGATTCAAGTAGTCACGGTAACCGACATCAGCACCCCAAGAAAACTGAAAAATGGACTGCCTCAGGGATCTGTCCTAGCTCCTCTTCTCTTTAGCCTGTACATTGCTGATATACCAGAAACCAGATTAAGGAAATTTGGTTACGCCGATGATTGGGTTCTTGCAACAAGGTGTAAGTCATTTGAAGAAACAAAAGAAATCCTCACGGCGGAATTACATAAAGTGGGAAAGTATTTCCGTAAATGAAGGCTCCAACAAAACGCTACCAAAACAGAGGTTTCCAGTTTTCACCTAAATAACAAGCTTGCAGGAAGAAAACTCAACATCCAATTCGAAAACACCACACTCACCTACAATAAAATAGCAAAGTACTTGACGGAACCCTCTCTTTTAAGGAACATCTGTTAAAAACATCGGAAAAACTTAAATACAGAAACAAAATCATCCAGAAGCTGTGCGGTACAACATGGGAAGCATGAGCTTCCACCTTGCGATCATCTGCCCTGGGCTTTGTCATTTCAACCACGGAATACTGATCTTCAGCCTGGCTTAACAGCCCACATATACACAAAGTAGATGCCCAATTGAACAATATAATGAGAATGATTGCTGACATTATCAAATCCACCCCTATGCAATGGCTCCCAGTACTGAGCCACATTCCACCACCCAAACTCACTCCCTCACTAGTGAGTACAGAAAGATACTTAGTAACGATATCCTGCCAATCCATCAAGATATAGATGCTGCCAACGGTAACTGTCTACGCTCCCGACGACTGCCAATAAAAACAGCACAGACTGGAAGAGATCAGATGGAACAACAAAATAACAGCTTACGCCGCATCCCACAAAAACCACCTGATTTTGACTTATCACGCAACACATGGACTATGCTGAACCGAATCAGAACCCAACACGGCAGATGCGGTTACGTGATGCACAAATGGGGTAAACGACTATCCCCACTCTGTGAATGTGTGATGAATAAGTAAGATGTTCGTTTGTAAACATGTGTATAATGTTTTATACAAAATATATGTAAATTTAAAATATAAATGTGTCAAGTGCCATACGATAAATAAAAATAAATTAATATCCTGAGCAACATACTTCTAGTACAAGATCCCACTGCAGGATCACTACGTTTATAACGTAGTTCATTTAACTCATAGTTTTACATAGATTTAAAATTGGGAGAATTGCCAGTCAAAAAGTAGCGCAAATAGTTTTAATTCTATTAAGAGTAATTAGTTTTTGACAAATATTTTATTTCGTTTATTTATTTTTTTTAATTAAATACGCTGCTCGTGACGTATGTGCATGATTTTGAAATCCAATTAACGCTAATTTTTTTCATAATATGATAATATAAGCCTGAGAAAAAATGGTCTCAAATTAGGATTGCCAGCTGTTAAAACAGGAGGTATCAAAGATAAATTAAAATAGAGTTAGGACGCATCTTACCGTTAGACTTAAGCCAGCTAAAAAGTGAACACCTACGACAAACAGTGCAAGAAGAAATAAACACCAGCCTCAGAATAGCAGAAAGTCAAATCCGCAGAACAGACATAAATGAACATAAATGAAAAACTTAAGTATATAAACACTACAATAAGAACTACGGGAAAGAAACATCTAACCAGATCTGCAAAGAAACACAAGGTATGGATGACACCAGACATACTAGAACTAATGGATAAAAGACGTAAAATGAAGAATAATGCACAAAAATAAAGAGAGGTTGATAAGAACATAAAGCAAAGAATAAAGAAGGCCAAAGAATTATGGATTGAAGAACAATGTGTAGAAATGGAAAACTATGAAAGAAAATATGACACATTCAATGTACATAAAAAAGTAAAAGAAATTACAGGAAGTCAAAGGAGAAATCAAATAAGTTTGCTTAAGAACAAAGACGGAAAGATTATTATAGATTTAACAGAGAAAATTATTAAAAGGAGTGAAGACATAAGAGAATTCTTTGAGGACAACAGAAATAACATTGTTCAGATAAATGGTGAAACGGGACTTGAAATCCTAAAATGTGAAGTAGAAGTGGCACTTAGAAATTCCAAAACTGGAAAGGCAAATGGACCTGATGAGGTTCCTACTGAATTGCTAAAGCTCTTGAATGATGACTCAATAGGTATAATATTGCACTTATTTAACACAATATACAAAACTGGTATTGTACCTTAAGAGTGGCTGTTGTCTACATTCGTTACACTGCCAAAGAAATCCAATGCAAAACAATGTTCAGAACATCGAACAACATCTTAAATGAGCCATCCACTAAAGATATTTCTAAAAGTCATCCACAACCGAGTTTATCAAAAGTTGGATTCAGATATTAGTGATACACAGATGGGGTTCAGAAAGGCATTAGGTACTCGAGAAGCTCTCTTCGGTTTTAATGTTCTTACACAAAGATGCCTAGACGTTAATCAGAAAGTACATGCATGTTTTATCGATGTTGAAAAAGCGTTTGACAGAGTACGCCATGATAAGCTAAGAGACATTCTTGAAAGAAAGGACATAGATAATAATTCTGCGAATAATTCTCAATCTATATTAGAATCAGAAAGCTAACATCAAAATAGAAAATGAGATATCATAAGCAATAGAAATACATAGAGGAGTACGACAGGGATGCACTTTGTCACCGCTGCTATTTAATGT
Organism: Diabrotica undecimpunctata; assembly: GCF_040954645.1. Classification (NCBI taxonomy): domain Eukaryota; kingdom Metazoa; phylum Arthropoda; class Insecta; order Coleoptera; family Chrysomelidae; genus Diabrotica; species Diabrotica undecimpunctata. The sequence continues at coordinate 168,659,166 of NC_092805.1, forward strand.
TTATAGTGAAAGCATCTGCCAGGAAATTCTTTTTGCAAGCAAACGAAGGAATCGTAATCAATGGAGAGGTTGTAAATAATATTCGATACGCAGACGACACTGTACTAGTTGCAAGAACAGTAGAAGAATTACAACGATTACTTGCAAATATAAATATTGCCTGCAACAACTATGGCATAAGTATCAATATCAAAAAAACCAAGTATATGGTCTTCAGGAAGAACAGACACAACCAGCACATATTAGTATAAAAGGTCTTCAAATTGAAAAAGTATCAAGTTACAAATACTTGGGGACTTCAATAAACGAAACTGAAGACCAAAACAATGAAATAAAAAGACGTATCGAAATTGCCAGGGCCACCTTCATAAAGACGAAGAAATTCTTCTGCAACAGAGATATAAGCATCCCTCTACGATTAAGAATGCTAAGGGGCTACGTATTTAACACGCTATTATACGGTGTAGAGGCCTGGACTCTCAAACAGAACAACACAAAAAATATTGAAAGTTTCGAGATGTGGTGCTACCGTCGAATGCTGAATATAAGTTGGGTTGAAAGAGTCACAAACTTTGAAGTAATGTGAAGAATAGGAAAAGACCCACAAATTTTGTCAACGATCAAAGGACGAAAACTCGAATATTTGGGTCAGCTGATGAGAGGACATAAATACGCATTACTTCAAAATATAATGCAAGGAAAAATAAAAGGAAACCGGAATCCAGGCCGTAGAAGAATGTCATGGTTGCGTAATTTGAGAGAGTGGTTTGGCTGTACCACTAATGAACTCTTTAGGTCAGCTGTAAACAAGGTCAGGATAACCTGACCAGAAGAAGAACAAGAAGAAGAAGAAGGGTGTAACAACACTGGTTTGACAAGTGATAATATGTATATTATTATATACCTATAGACGCATGCTTTAAAAACTCACACAACTGACACTTCACACCTAAGTAAAATATACTAGAGCAACAGCAACCGAGCAGGACAGCAGTAGAGAAGATTATTTTATAGTGTTCTTCCGTTGATCCCGCAACCTGTTAGGTCCTTCTTAAAAGTATGGTTGATTTTAAACATATTGCCCATACGACAATTGTGTCTTTCCACAGGCCTTTAATTATAATACGAGTAAATAATATTTTATGCAAAATAGATTTTTGCAACCTCTCAACTCCTTACTTCCTAGCTTCTGAAGGTCCGTCCATCCCTGTATTAAAACCCCTGCGATATAAAATTTCTGAATTCCAGATTTGTTGAAATCTACCTGCAAGAATTTATCGTTTGTATGTATAATTTTCTTTCTATTGTACAATATGGCTGATATAAAATTCCACTGCCCCATAAACTGTCTTTATATCGAAAAGGCAGTAGAAGAGCTATAAATGTAAAACACCGTAATGGCTTTAACGTTTGTAATGTCTTATTCAACTCAACAAAGAACAATACTAGTTTAAGAACTGCTTACTTTATATACGCTCACTCAAACCTGGTATACACCTGCGGCGCGGCGTCTGAAATGTCGACGTTTTTCATTAGAATGCCAATATTGTATAGCGCGCAAAGAATTCTTTAATTTGAAATAAAAAATTCCTTTGGAAACATATTGGTATTTTTTATTTTAACAAAACACATTCTTAAATCAAAATGCAATTCATGTTTATGTTTCTATGATGCACCATTTTACGAAACAAATATATTTGAACAGTCTGTAGCTGTGTCTACTGCTGAGCATAGGCCTCACTCAGTTTTCTACAGTGCTCTCGATATTGTGCCGTGTGGGTCCATTTTTTGTTTGTATTTATGTGCATCTTTGTATCAACCGTCCAGCGTGACCAAAGTCTTCCTCTACCTCTATGTGCCTAACATCTCGGATATCACTCCCCTATGTACTTTTCACCCAATAAATAGTTATTTATTGTACAAGACGATAAAATTGTACTTTATCTTCGAGAGCGTTTTTAGCGTCGAGACGACAGTCAAGACGCTAATTATGCTCGAGAAGATAATGCGATTTTATCGTCGTGTGCAATACAACATTTTTTTCTATAGCAAGACTTCAAGTTTAGGTGAAAAATAGAATTTCAAAGAAAATTGTAATTTTTAGCACAAAAATCGCAATTCTGTTGCTCCGTTGCTAGGGATATGAATTACTCTGTCAACAAATGTTAAACAAATGTTACGTTTTGGTTTTTGCGGAGAATATTGTTGCGTTTTGTGTACAAAGTGAATAAATACGAAATGGACGGAAAAGAATTGACACAAGAAAAGCAAAACCTGCCATCAGATGTAGAAAATGCAGCATTGGAAGCAGAAAGTTTATTGTTGCCACAAAAATCTAGGATGATGTATGAGAAAGAATACCAGTCTTTAAAAAAGTGGAAAAGCATTAAGAATATCAATGGCGTGAGTGAAAAAATACTTCTGGCGTATTTTTCTCAAAAGTCGAAGAAAGCGATGCCATCGTCATAAAAAAAGTTAAAACATTTTATCTACTCTTGCTGTTAAAGTGTCACTTTATTTACCCTTGCGGTTAAAGCGATACTTTATCTACTCAAAACAGTTGTTATAGCAACACTTTACCATTAGCTATGGAAAAAAATATAGTAAAGGCTTACAGATTAGGCTCAGCAATACGTTAAAACTTAGACAAGGAAAGGGAGGGGACGCGTAATCATATGGAATTAACTAAAGCAAAACCGGCACCAGAAACGTTGCCAGATCATATTTTATTTCTTCACTACATTGGGAATAATGGATATATCAACAAATAGATTTTTTTCAAAATTTATAATTGATATGATGATAATGATCATAATGATCACTTTTTAAACATAATTTTATCATTACATATTTTTAGTAGAACGATATAGTGTTTTCGTAAATCAGTAAATTGAAGTTAAAATCAGTAGATCTAACAAAAATATAAGTAGACTTGGTAACCCTGCGAAAGGTAGTAATGGGCAACGTACAGGCATCAAAACATGGCGGTTATATCGAAACTGGCTTTTCGAAGATTTATTTAATGAACGTTACCTGTTCTCTCTTTTTCCTTGTCTAAGCGTTAAAAGCATTCATCTCCTGTAAATGCTCTATTTAAGAAAGTTGACTATAATTACTTCTACTTTCGCCTTTAATACTCCTCCTCTAAACAGCTCAATAGAGTTACAGTTGTACCATTGTCTTAGGTCCTCTGTCCAGTATCTTTTTTGTATAATGATCTACATTAACACAAAAGCATTGCAATCTATGAAAACGACTTGTTTAAATAATATTTAAAATTAAGCAACAGGTTTAAGAACTGGCATTCATTGAAAAGAAAATTCGACTTTTATAGGTAAAGGAACACACGATTTACGGTATAATGAATATGATCAGTTAGCTAAGTCAAGTATAAAAGTAAACATTTGCAGATAATTATAACGTCATAGATTGGACTTTTTTTGCTTATTGGCTTTGGCTTGGAACCTTTAGCCAGGTAATTACATAGGAATATTAGTATTAATTCATACAGGATTGTACAAGCAGGACACTTTTCACGCTCAGGCATTCATCAGAGCGGCTTTATTTTAACAACGAAGACATAAACCACGGTTAGGTAGGTTGGCAACATGTATGGTAAACATACAAAGGAAATGTTCATGCATACGATCAATTTTACACTCATACCTTTAATTTAATATTGTTCTGAAGCTATTTGCTTGTGGCATTTTAAATTAATTACTATTTAAATGGGAATAAGCCACAATTAAAGGTTAAAATACGTTTATTGACGTTTCAATTTCCACTTCGGAAATCGTTCTCAAATTACAAACATTATACTAATAAATAAATAATAAATACTGTTTGTATTTTGAGAACGATTTCCGAAGTGGAAATTGAAACGTCAATAAACGTATTTTAACCTTTAATTGTGGCTTATTCCCATTTAAATAGTAATTACTTTAATTTAATTTTTACAAGAAATATCGTAATGATTTTAAAAATTTTTATGTTGTCTTGACTTAATAGAAGATTTACGTTTAATGGTGTACTTAAACGATTTTTTATCACTTCTTTTAGCAGCCACGTGCTGCTTGTATTACGATGTAGTGGGCAGTTAAAAAATATGTTGATTTAAATCAGCTATTTAGAAGAGCTAAAAGTTTTCCTACACTAATTTGTCGAGATGTACACTGCTTTAAACAAATATCCCAAAATCATATTTGCACCCTGATTTAAATTTTCTTCGTAAAGATATTGTCAACATAAAACGACTTAAATTTGAATACGCTTATCAACATTTAAGCCGAATGAAAATTGTTCCAAACGAAAACTGCGAGGTTTGTTGAGTCGTTAATGATTTGGATCACACATTTGTTTATATTGTGATGTTTATTTTAATTTAATTACAATTTTCTAACACCAATTTTAATTTTTTTGCAGTCTTCTTACACTAACACTAAAAGCACAATTAATTTATTTACTGAAAGATACAAATTTATATTATTGACTGACTTTCTACAATTTAATTTCCCTTATATAAAGTTTATCTTATGATCCGAAAGCCCCGTGAAATTTATTCGGTGCCGCTTAAAACTGCAGCAGTGTGGAATTATCTAGACTAGACAGCAGTAGCTTCTTCGAACGTATAATCAGGTTGCTCGTGACGTCAAAACAGTGATATATTACAGTTTATTCCCTTGTTACCTTTGTCTTAACTTGTTTAATATCATTATTTTCCATGGCTTGATTGTAGTTTGTCTATTGTAAGAAATGTCCTGAGGCGAGTACCTCGACGAGAAGTAAGTGACCTAGTTCTTTCCTTTCCCTAAAGTACAGTATGCCCTAAGTAGACCTAAAGTGCCCAAACCAAAAAAAACTTATATGACCAGTAGAAAAGTTTAATAGTCGTATATGGACAGACTTGATTTAAGACACACTCAAATTACGGCATGAAGAGGAGGCCTACGTCCAGAGATGGATGTATTTGTGTATTCACGTATAGCCAGATTTGTTAGTGAAAAGTTTGGGCATTTTATTTAAGAAGTAAAACTTTACAACTAAATCATCAGACAAAGTGGACTTTATCGACTACCGCCCTTGAAAACAACCCTATATAATTGGAAAAATCTGGACCAAAAAAGCTATGCAGCAAGACTACAGAATTCGACAACATTGAGAATAAGACAAATAAACTATCAGCAATGATTTTAATTGATTTTCATATTTGTTAATTTTAAAGAAGAAAACAGAATATTTAATCTTTTATCTTAAGCCTTGATACATTTCTTATTTTTTCTGCCTATATACAGCTATACCATTCCCGTAGATTCTTTAGCCAGGAGTTTCGTCTTCTTCCTATGGACCTTTTTCCTGCTATTTTCCCTTGCATAATTATTCGAAGCAGTTCATATCTTTCGCCTCTTGTAATGTGTTCCAAGTATTGCAGTTTTCGTTTTTTGATCGTAAATATGACTTCCTTTTCTTTATTCATTCTTCTCAAGACCTCGACATTTGTGACTCTCTCGGTCCATGATATTCTCAGGATTCTGCGATACATCCACAGTTCAAATGCCTCTAATTTTTTGGTATCAATCTTTTTCAACGTCCTTGACTCCATTCCGTAGAATAGCACAGAAAGTACGTAACATCTCATCAGGCGAAGTTTCATTTCAAGGCTCAAATCTCTTCCGCAGAACACTCTCTTCATTTTAGTGAATATGGATCTGGCTTTTTCTATTCTTATTTTGATTTCTGCTGAGCTATCGTCGTCTTCATTTATAAAAGTGCCTAAATATTTGTATTTGCTAACACGATCGATAATTTCATTGTGTAAATATAAATTTTGGACATTTTGTGTTGATTTCGATATTACCATAAATTTAGTTTTCTTTATGTTCAAAGATAGTCCATATTCTTCGCTGCAGTCTGCTATCTTATTCACCAATGTCTGTTTCTGCGATCAGAACGGTGTCGTCGGCAAATCTCAGATTGTTTAATCTAACACCATTTATTTTAATACCTACGGATTGCTCAGAGAGTGTTCTATTCATTACGTCTTCGGAATAGAGATTAAACAGGGTTGGTGACAGTATACACCCTTGTCTCACACCTCGTTTTATTTCAATTTCTTCAGTGGTATTATTCTCTACTCTCACTACTGCTTTCTGATTGTAGTACATATTTGCTATTAGTCAGACCTAAAAGTCAGTAAAAGGCCAAGTAGAGACCGGTTGAAGAAGAAACAGCTTCTCGAGGTTAACTTTTAAGATTTAATATTGAGAAACCTATTTCTGAGTTCACCTGCAGTTCCTCTTTCCATTTATCACTTATTTTTGGCTGTCTGGTCAATAAAAACAAATGGATACAACTTTTAAGGATAACCGTTCACATATTCAAATAAACGTTACTTTAATCATGGAGTTGACGACCTGAAAGTCATTTAAAGCCACATTTAGAACAGAAGCTTGTTTTGAAGAAGAAACCGCTTTTAGGAGTTTTATTTTCAAGATTAAATATCGGGAAACCTCTTTCTCAGTTTTTCATTCCATTATTTATAATCTCTTTTCTCTAGCCGTGTGTCAATAGACCTGAAAATCATTTAGAGTCATATTTAAATCCATAGCCTGTTATAAAAGGGAAAACTTCTTCCTGAGCTTATCTATAGTTATTTTTTCAATTCGTCAATTCCGTCTAGCCGCCGACAATAAAAGCAAATATTTACAACTTTTGTGGATAACCGTTCGCGTAAACGTCACTTTAAACATGTGCTTCGAGAATGGAAAGTCGTTTAGAGCTACATTTAAAACCGTTAAGATATTAACCATTTGAATAAGTCTTTCGCTCGAACGGTGCTTCGGAGTTTGTTTTAATGCATTTTGTTTTTATTGCTGAAAACCTTTCTAAGAGATGATACAAAACGTTCTCGGCATATAGTTTAAGTTGGCGATATAAACGATTCCGGGTAAATGGCTACATCTTAATAGAATGAAGTGATGGTATTAAATGTATACGAGTAATATATAAAGTGGATACCCACAGCAATAACGTAAGAATTTGATTCATAGATTGTATTAAATATATCCTTGCAGGTATAATCTAAAAGAGTAGGACAAAGTAAAAACTTTATACAAGCATGATAAAGATGTGAAGACCTACAAAGAGTTGTGAAACAGAAAGAGATAGAATACCTTGTGCAATTATTCTTATTAATCAAATAATTATACATAAAACATACTTTGCGTAATTTTATGGTTATTAACTAATGAAATTCGAGAGTTTACAAACAATATTCAAATTAATTATTTGTATCTTTTCCAGCACTCTCTTTTAACCCACCACAGCCCCCAATACCGCAATCAATTCTGTCCGAAAGCGGTGTCAGCTCCCAAAAGGCGATAAATCACCTCAAAAAATCAAAGCAAACCAATATGAAGTATCATCATCATCATGAGCGCATATAAATCGCAGATACCCGCGGTAATTGAAATATCCCTAATGGCGTTTCTCTGTAAACAATCGCCTGTAGCCGACTGGGGGTGATCACTCACTTAGCAGGCCGTGGAAATACCCGCAACGCGGAAAACGGCTCGATACGCATTTGTTTCTGGATCGATACTCTGGACGACAAAAGGTTGTCCTTCGGGACCAGATTTGTCTCCAAGTAAAAGTTTTTTATTTGAAGTTGTTGTGGGTTTCGTATTTGTCCTTGAAATGAATTGTATAATGTTGAGTTACTTAAATTTATAAGTCAGCATAGCAAATACGATTCTTAAATATTCATATTTTGCTAGTATTTTCTGATCTAGGAATATTTACAGTTCACCTGAAATATTTGGTTTCACACCTTTATCTAATTTTTGATCTTAGTTCCACCATTTCTGTGAACATTTTCTCAAGGAATTTTACATTTTAAGTGTTGTATTTGAGATTTTCCTCAACGGTAAATCTCTGTGTTTGGTTAGTAAGTTAAAATTTAACTTAGCACTAGCGGCTTTGCTGTAGATTTTTATACTATTTGGTATTCAGTCAACAGCAAAATTTTATCTGGAGCTCGTAATATGCCAGAAATTCTAATAGGAAAAACCCTCTCACAAGTACTCATGTGATTTTTTTTTATATTTTCCATAAAATAAGAAATAAAATAGATGATTTTAAACAATTAAGTTACACTATTTTAAATGTATTTTAAGAGTCAGTGATATTAAAGATTTTTCTCAATAAAAACGTTGCTTTCCAGGTAAAACTTCTCACTTCTGTCAGCACTCCCACGAGTACAGCATTAATTTTTTTTATTTAAACGTTTAAAACCCACATATACCCGACAAAGAAGCAGATAACACACCGCAACTAAGTTACAAATCCGACCCAGAGGAGCCACTAACCCAGCTCATTTCCATATCACAACAACTCGCACTAAGATTCAGACCGCGAAATGATATCGTTTTAGGTCAAAACGCAAAAATTATACATATAAGAACATTAGTCCGAAACAGCTACCGATCTCCGGTCGGCTTGAGTCTAAGTTTTCACCGTTTGTATTAAGATTAGAGATGGGCGATTGACAATGGAGTATTTGATCGGAGCCGATGGGAATCATACGATTCCGTTGTCACCGATTTGGGAGAAAGCAGTTATAGATTCGAGATTCGAAGAATAAACAAATATTCTGGTCGATCATTCTGGCTATAATTATTTAATTAACTGATGCTTTAAATAGATTAGTTGTTGTTGTGGAGAATCATTTCCTCAGGTTTTTTAACCATGATATTCTTCTTCTCCTAATTCTTCGCTTTTCGAATACTTGGAAGATTATTTTCAGTAATCTGTATTTATTGTAGTTTCTCATTATGTGTCCGACATATTCTAACTTTCTCCTTTTAATCGTATACATCACTTCTCTTTTTTTCCCATTCTTCGTAGTACAGTTTCGCTGGTTATCTTGTCCGTCCATGATATTCTTAGGATTCTTCTGTATAGCCACATCTCGAAGGCTTCAAGTTTTCTCTCCATCGCTTCAGTTAGTGTACAGGATTCAACTCCGTAGTATAATATCGAAAAGATATAACATCGTTGCCTTACTTTTATCTCCAGATTATGGTGTGGCTTTTAAAGAGTTTGGCCATGTTGTTGAATGCACTCCTAGCCTTCTCTGTTCAATATTTTACTTCTTGTGAGTGATTTCATTGTTCGTTTACTATTGTTCCAAGATAGACAAACTATTTTACTCGGTCCTGTATTCTTGATAAGCTTGTCAAGTTTTAGAGTTGAGAAAAAAAAGGAAGATCATGTGGTAAAAGAAGGAAAGCACTTTACAAAAAGAGAAAGAATCGATTATAAAAGTGTTTGTGTCTTTTTATAAATCTCTTTGAGAATGATTGACCAGTAAAAAATTGGGATTTGTTTTTACTGATCGGGAATATCTGTCCTTTTTGTATTCTTCAACCGCTTCCAGACTTTTGGAGGCTATAATTTCGCTAAGCAAACCCTTATGGGATAAATGTGCCAAACACTCTTTTATCAAGACAAGCCTTTTTAAAATTGTAAAAAAGTGCGATGCATATATCGGTACAAATGTATATAGCGGATTTGACCATTATGTAGAGATAAAACAACGGATAAGGAGAGTCAGTTCAAAATTCGCTAAGATGAAGGCATCTATGAAGAAATTGGAGGATTTTTTCCTAATGGCTGCTCTTTAGCGACTGGACGCAGGTAATAGATCCATTGTGCTTATCTTGTCAGTTTCCTCCTAGTGAGGTTTAGAAAGATTTATCCCTATTCGGAGTGGCTACCGGGCCTCTATTTTAGACATCCGGTCTGCTTGATGAATCCGGCAAGCCTCTCAAGCTCGCTTTCCGTCATTAACTCTGAGGGTTGTTTGGTGAGAGGACATCCATTGCTGCATCGCGTTAACAAAGGATGCCATCCCGAATTCCATCTCTCCTCAAAGTAGTTAGTTGGTTTCATAACAAGACCGATAGCCTTCTCAGTTTGACGACAATCACTCCCCCCGATTCAATCTTGCCAGGTCCTGAAGGCTGTTGGAGAATACTGAACTTCGCAAAATAGGAAAACAACGTAAAAATAAAATTATAAGAAAGAAAACTCAGGCGGAGTAAAGTAAATGGACATTTTAAAGAAAATGTGACTGATTCTCTAATGTACGAATGGAAAAGTTTCTTTGGTGAGCTGTTAAATATAAGTGACGAAGAAAAGAAGAACAAACAATTCCAGCGTAAGGAAATGCCTGTGACAAACCAACAGAACAAGAAATAATGGACATAATTCAAAAATTGAAGAACAAGAAAAGCCTAGCAGCAAATCATTATAAGTACAGAAATGTTGAAAGCAGGTGCAAAGCTATAGAGAAAAGCAACTAGCTAAATTAATTGGTATATTTGGAAAAAACAAAAGGTGCCAGTAAAATGGTTTAACACGTATCATTTCCCACTTTTGCACTGTTCTCTATTTGTCGCTCTCTGTTTGACCTCTCTTCATCTCAGGCCAACCCTTTCATGATCTCTTGTTATAGTTTTTCTCCAGCTAGTATCTGGCCTTCCTCTTTTTCTTCTTCCATCTGGTTGGTACTGTCATTTTCTCTTATTTTTTTCTTCTCCATAGTTCTGCGTTTATTATTTGTTACTATATTTTCTCATAATACTATATATATACTATATTTGCTAATAAATAGCAAAAATATAGCTAGACAGAAATGTCTACAAAGGGATTCCCGATCGAATAGAAAGGCATATGAAGAACTCAGAAAAGATGCAAAGAAAATATGCAGAAGGAAAAAGAGAGAAATGTTGAATAGAAAAATACAACAAATTACAGATTATAATAACAGAAGAGAGGCTAGAAAATTTTACAAGGAAATCAAGCAATGCACCCAAGGATACATAACAAGATCAACAGTTTGCAAGGACAAAAATGGGGCAATTATCAGCGAGAAAGAGGAAATAATGGAAAGGCGGAAGGAGCATTTTCAAGAGCTGTTAAACCCAGAAAAAGAACAAAACGAAGATAAAGAGATAATTCACCACACAGCAGAACAACTAGTTGAGCAACCAACATTGGAAGAAACGATAAACGTCATAAAACATCTAAAAAATAACAAAGCACCTGGCACAGATGGAATAACTGCAGAACTGATAAAGAATGGTGGACATGCGCTATGGAGGCGTATCCACAAACTAATCGACCGCATATGGACACTAGAAGTCATCCCAGAAGATTGGAAAGTGGGAATCATACTTCCTATGTACAAAGGGGGAGACAAACGACTCTGCAAAAATTATAGGGGCATAACAGTTTTAAATGTCATCTACAAGATATTATCAGGAATTATATATAGCCGCCTGGAATCGTTTTCGGAGGAGATTATTGGTGAATACCAATGTGGCTTCAGACCAAAGAAGTCAACTATAGACAAAATACATATGTTAAGAGGTATACATGAAAAATGTGTTGAATATAACACTGCCGTCCTAACCTGAAAGGTCCTATCTGCAAAATTTAGGTTTTGAGAAAATCAAGTTTTTGTTTCTTTTCATTGTATAACGCTTGGTAATTTAAAGAAGTCTTTATGTTTTATTTTATATATTATGTCAGAGAATAGAATTTAATTGCTAGTCAGAATTTTGTTTTATTCTTTCCAGATTAGTCGATTTTTGATTAAATTGCCACTTAGGACAATTTAGCTTAGTGTATCTGAAGTACGTTTTTTTGTATTACTTACTAAAATTGTCCTAAATAAAACTAAAATTCAAATTAACTGAACACTTTTAATTTTATTATACTAAGTTTTATAAAATAATAGAACAAAAAATAGTATTCCTCAAGAATGGAGATCAAGGGAATGGGAATTAATTTATGAAACACAACACTAAAATTAACAACCAAAGTGATAACAAATAAACTGAATGAAATTATAACACAGCCAGAAGAACCACAAGGATTTAGGTCGGGAAGATTATGCATCGACGCTATATTTATAATGAGGCAAATGCAAGAGAAATCATTAGAATACAACAAACCGGCATATCTATGTTTCGTGAACCTTAAGAAGGCATTTGACTGGGTTAAACTAAAAGACGTTATCCACTTACTGTACGCAAGAGAGATACCTCCAGGAATAATCAAAACGATCAAAAATATCTACCAAAAAAACACAATAAAAGTAGAAGAACTAACCGACCCTATTGTAACTGGCAATGGGATAAGGCAGGGATATTCTATGAGTCCTTTATTATTTAACCTGATTATGGATGAAATAACTAAAAAAGGATACCAAATGGTAGAAAAACAACTTAAAATAATCTACTATGTAGACGACGCAATACTGATCTCTCAAAGTGAAGATGATTTACAACTTAAGCTGCACCAATTTAATATAATCGCCAGAAAAATGTTAATTTACCCAAAAAAGACAAAATGCATGCTTACAACAGCAAATTTACTAAGATGTAAATTGGAGCTGGAAGGTAAGATAATAGGAGAAGTGATGGAGTTTAAATATCTAGGCATCACATTATCTAGCTACGGAAAGCTCGAAACTGAAAAGGAAGTTCAAGTGAATAGAGCAAACAGTGCCGCATGCTGCCTGAATGAAACAATATGAAGAAATAAAAATATCGGAAAAGAAATGAACGACAAAATTTACAAAACAGTCATCAGACCAATAATGGCATACGCAGCAGAAACAAGACATGACACAGAGATGACAAAGAGGATGTTAGAAACAGAAGAGATGAAAACACTTAGAAACATTGATGGCAAAACACTGTGTGAGCCACACTAATGTGATAGAGCTAAGATAAGATACAGAGTACAGAGATACAATGTATATGCAAGGTGAGGTACATCAGACAAAGTAAGAACTGTGTAAGAAATAGAAGAGTAGAATGGAACGATCATACAAGCCGAATGACAACAAATAGAGTAGTAAATACGGCAAGAGACGGTTCCCCAATAAGAAGACAATCAGTTGGAAGACCACGAAATCGATGAGATCAGTAGGAAGACCACGAAAACAATGAAACGGCAACTTACTGGAGGTACATTGAAAAACAGACAGAGTCATGTCTATATAAAAAGAAGAAGAAGTTTTAAAACTTAGTACACAATTTACATCCTAATATATGTAACATAAATGATAATAGTTAGATTCGAAACTAGAATCCGACTCATTTCCATTTATATTATTGTCGAATTTATTGGACGTCCCAGGTGCATAATCTGGATCATTCTCGCTTTTGGCTAAATACCATACGTTTACACCTATCGCTGTTCTGGCTACTACATGCTGCATTGCTACAACCAGAAAATATAGACGCATGTGCGTCTATATCTTTTGCTACTACTACAAACAATAATTACGATCAGTTATTGCTTATACCTAAGGTAACATTATTAAACTTACCCTTCATCCATTTCTCACAATATATTTACTTAAAATTCCAAAAAGCATGAGAGTATTCCCAATGTCTGACAATAAAAAATTTTTGTTTCCCCTTTCCTTAAAATCCCCTTTTTAATTAATTATTTGAAGTTATGTTACACACATGCTTATATCATACTAGGCAAAAATTGTCCTAAATGATGCCGCTCAGTATAAAATACTAGCTTAAATAGTCCTAACTGCATTTTTAAAGTCAAAACGGACAATTTTTCTTAGTATATGTGAGATAGGACAATTTATATTAGTAAACATGGCTTTTTAGTCAGTTAGGACAAACCATTTAGGTATATAATAAGGCACTTAAGACGCTTATAGGACAATTTCATTTTGTACATACATAGATAATATGTTTACGAATGCCGTGAGCCAATAAAGTCATTTTACCAAATTTTGCAGATAGGACTTTTCATGTTAGGACGGCAGAACATACCTATTTACAACTTGTATATCGATTTCAAACAGGCGTTTGATGGAGTAGATCGACAAAAGATGTTAAAGCAACTATCTATGTTAGGGATACCCAATAAGTTGGTTAAACTTATACGAATGACTCTGGAGGGTTCCAAAGCTATGGTGAGAATAGATGGAGATATGACGCAGGCCTTTGATATTGAAAATGGAGTTAGACAAGGGGATGCCTTATCAACAACACTTTTTAATCTAACTTTAGAAGCTGTTGTTAAAAAACTGGATGTAAACGGCTGTATTAATACAAGATCTATGCAAATATGCGCATATGCGGATGATGTTGCCATAATAAGCCGCAACAAAAGGGTATTGAGCAAAAAAGTCATAGAACTGAAACGAGAAGCTGCTACGTTTGGTCTATATATAAATGAAAGCAAAACAAAATATATAGAGTGCACAAAATCGAATGAACATGAGAATCTGAAGGTAGACAACCATACCTACAAATATGCCTCCACTTTTCCCTACCTAGGCTCAATAATAAATGACAACAACATCAGTCAAGAAATACAAGCACGGATTCTTAGCGGTAATAAGTGTTTTTATGCATACAAAGACTTAATGAAAAGTAAGTTACTGAATCGTGAGTCTAAGCTGAGAATCTACAAAACAGTAATTAGACCAGTGGCCACATATGGATGTGAAACGTGGACCCTCTCAACCACTGATGAAAATCAACTGAGAATATTTGAGCGCAAAATACTAAGGAAGATATTTGGACCAACCCAATGCAGCGATAGTTCGTGGAGAATTAAAATGAACCACGAGCTGGATGAACTAATGCAGAGCGCAGATATTGTCAGATTTGTAAAATCACAAAGACTAAACTGGCTTGGTCACCTAGAAAGAATGCCAGATAATCGAGCTGTAAAAGTAGTCCAGAGATGGAAGCCCCAAGGAAACAGAACAAGAGGAAGGCCCCGTAAAAGATGGATATACGACGTAGAGAGGGATCTTAAAACCATGAACATCAGGCAGTGGCGAAGGAAAGTATCCGACAGGGCAGAATGGAAGAACATTGTTAAGCAGGCCAAGACTCACAAAGGGTTGTAGCGCCATTAGAAGAAGAAGAAGAAGAAGACTATATTTTCTCAACTATTTATTTATAAAGGTTTGTAATTCTTTGGTAGTTGTTTCTTCCTGTGTTCAAGATTCTGCCTCATACATTAATATTCTCTTAATAAAGCTGCTAAATATTTGGATTTTGGTTAATTCTACTATATCGCGTATGTTCCCGGTTTTCTTTAAGGAGTTATATGCATATTGTGCCTTTACTATTTTTTTCTACATCTTATCTACTACCGCCATTTTTTTTTCATGATTGACTTCAGATACGTAAAGTTATCTATTTCCTCCTATTTGTCTTTTATGTAATTTAATTTTAGTTTCTTGGCTGTGGTTTTTTAAGAGTTTCGTTTTTTCTGTATTTATCTTAAGGCCCATTGCATTTCAGTATTTTGCAAGCTTGTCTATCATCTTCTGCATACGGTTACTATGTTCGGTTAGGAGACAAATGTCGTCTACGAACCTCAGTCGTCCAATTGTTTAACTCATCTTTGTATAGCTATATCTTCATTTATACATGTACTATATTGGTACTATATAGGTACTATACAAGTATCGGTTTGCTAGATATTTGCGATAAAAATAGAAGAATGTTGGTGGTATTCTATATTTTTAACGGTTGTTCCTAAAATTGGAGAACCATTCAAATTACGGAAATTATTGTACTGAAATATCTTGTCGTAAATATCTTGATCTGGTCTCCAAGAAGAATTTACCTGTATTAGATCCATCTAGAACTTACAAACTTTCCAGTATAACCGAATCACAATTTGGATCTTACTCGGACCATCTCTATCCAGTCGTGTCCATTCCCATGGCGCTCTGTATATATAACAATTAAGCAGCGACTCCACAACAAAAACTCGGCCATTTTACATAAATTTACATGCTTAACAAGCAACTGGCATCCCGCGTTTTGACAAGATACATGCATAATATCCATTTAGCATTTTAGTTTGGTTTTATTGTATTTTAAACATGTGTTTTTACTACGTTCGCAGAGTGCGCCGATTGTTGGTCTTTTACTTTTTTTCAATTGTGGACTAGGTTGGGCTTGTACGTATTTTGATTTATAATCTAAGTATGTTCCGAAATAAAAATGTTTGGTATTTCATTACGACACTTTTTATATAATAATGTAAAGCTATAGATCTATCTGTCTTTCATACTCTGCGGTTTATAAATACTTGACTCCAAGCAGATCCATTCTTAACTATTTCTCATCATATTCTGATTCCCGGTTTGTTCGGATGATTAAAACTTTCTAAATTTATACCACGATGCCGCAACTATCGGACACCATGCAGATCGATTATTTTTTGATGTGACTTAGGTTCCTCAGACCTTCAACAGCTCATGGAGTTGTTCGGTAATTTTGCATATAATCTATTCTTGCCAATTAAAACATCTTCTCTTTTGATTTTGAGATTTTTGTTGAAGATTCTGCAGTATGCTCAACATCTGAAAGAATATAGGTTGTTGGTTATCCGCGGTTTAGACTTCTTCATTTCCTTGAAATAGTATTTCTTTTAATTTTGGGCTATATCTGGAAATGCTTTTCGTCACTTCATATACCTGGACTAAGATTAGTGCTTCATCTAGCGTTTTGTAGTGTTGTATTCGGAAGCTTGTTGCATTTCAACATCCTATAGTCCATTTATGATTGCCTGTATACCAATTGTTGGATAAATCCTATGGAACTTTCGTAACATTATATAAAAAAACCCATTATTCCAAGTTTGCAGAAACCAGTGACGACCAGAACTTTGAAACATGTTGCGTGAATGACCCTGTATATTTCATACTCAATGTTTATCAATTTACATTATGATATTCAATTATTATAAAACATAATACAAAGTTATTTTATTAAAAAAAATCGGTTGCCTGTAAAGTCGGTTTTACGGGCGAAGATTTTACGTGACAACGTCTTTTTCTCGGTAGAATATTTATTGATATGAATATTATTAAATTGCACAATAGGAACAAGGAATTGCCGCTATAAACTCAGTTTCTCAACTTTTGTGTAAATCTAACAATTAATCAATCAATCATAGTTTACGATAATGAAATATTAGTGTACAATTATTTACCTTTATTGTTGTAGTTGTTGTAAATGACGAATCTACTCACGAATTGAAGACAAATCTCACGATCTCACGATTAAGGTCTTACATCTTACGATTTTTAAATTTTTTTTTAAATTTCAAGTGTTTCTAATAAAATGCATGGGAGGAAATCAGCTTTTTTTAGATTGTCACCTTGAAATATCCATAAATTGACTGTATTTTTGTATCAAAGTGGGCTACTCCAATTAACTCAATTAATATACACAAAATAATATAAACAAAGCTTAAAAGGTTCTTTATGCTTTGAAAGTGGTTTATAAACAACTGAATTGTAATGTATATTTTACCGCCTTTAATAAATATGAAGTATAGACTAAATTTTGTGTAAAGAACAAACATTCAACAGACCTAATAGTAAAAACATATTGATTTAAGTGTGAATTTGAGATAATGTGCTGACAAAATGTTAAATCCTAAGAAAACAAAATTATGTTTTTATGTATATTCATTATACTTAATACTCTTGGGTAAAATACCTCATATCATATATGTCTTTAGACACAGTTAATAATTTTCATTGAAGTTTAAACTAAAAAGAATGTTTACAATCATTGCTCAATATTAAATGGATAAATCCATAGCAATATTATAAAAGAATATAGGTCCCTAGGTAATTTCCTAAAATTATATCTGATACTGGTGGTTCCCCCTAAAATAGGACACTGTAAGCACTCCACATTTTCACTACAGACACAGCTGACGATACTTTCAACGATTTTCAACTTTAGCGATTCAACGCGCCTAATTCTCTAGTGCCGCGCGCAGCGGACCAGATCATGTTTGAGTGGGAGAGAGACGCAAGGCATTCGCCGGTCCGGCGGGCCTCTCTCTCGTTCGGTGACTCACTGTAACAGACGTGAGCGGGCGTTACACTTTTTCTTAAATGACTCCGAAACACAACCTAATTTAAGACGTTGTCACGTCAAAAAATCCCTAATGTCGTATTATCAAATTAAGAAAACCGTACATTTTTAATTTGAGAACCGCTGACTACCTGAGGCAAATTTGAACAGAAACTTTTATTACTTATGCGACAGGCTAAAACGATCCTACTTTATTTGTAGTATACATACTTCAATTTACCAACGATATTTGCTATTATAATTATACTTTTTTTATAAGAATTTTACCATTTTTATTTATGTTATTTGTGCTTTGCTTACATATGTATAAGATATATATTAAAATCTGAAAATGAAATGTCAAAACGAAATTAAAATATATTGTTAATATTTTAATTTCGTTTTGTCATTCGTATCAGTCTTTCTTTTATATCATGGGCATTTCTGTTTTTTCTTTAAATTTCGATTCAAATATCTAAAAACAATGGCGCCCATATTTTTGTGAACAATTGTTCTTTTTCTTTTTTTGTTGTTTTGTGTATATCTTTCACGTGATTCTTTCACCTCCGTTAACGACTCCGCCCATCACCTACCAGGACTACCTATTTATTTTGTGGAATTCAATAATTGTCAATTTTTTACAACCTATGTGTTGGTACCAAAATTATAACATTTGTCTTATTCCGAAAAGATTTAAGGAATTTTATGAATCCTTATATCATGAATGTGATAAAAGCTATGGGTATTAAAATGCCACTTTAGTACAGACAACTTTGGAACAACACGCAATTCTGTGATTTTACTGCTAGTAATTATATCTCTATCATTTTAATATACATATAAAATAAATTCGTAATAACCACTATATCTGATATGATGTATAAATTTATGTTTTCAAATTACAGTCACTCATTAACAGAATAATAATAGATAAAATGAAACTTCGACAATACGCGTCACATACAAATCTAAAATTTATTCGAAAATAGGCTTTGCTCATCATTAGAATAAAATTTGCATGGAAATATCATGGAAAATCACAATCCAATCATGTATAACTCCGGATTCACTTATTATAACCGAAAATCCCCGTTTGCACCATATGGCGAAAAAGGATAATCGGGAAAAACGATTAAAACAATAAAAAAGTACATAAATAAAGGGCATAAATTCTATTAAAGCGATGCTATAACTGTCTTTATGTACGGTTATGTGTGCGTTAGTACCATTAACAGTTTATACAGGGCGTTTTTTGTTCTAGTCGAATAGATTTATTCAAAATATTGGTAACTGATGAATAAGTCCTTTCAAAATTGCTGTTTATTTTATTTAAAATCGAATCGTTTTCCTCAAAGAAACTAGTATTTGAGTAATGTTGTACTTATTTTTTACATCTCGCATAAATTTTCTTCTTTAAATATCCCATGAGGTAACTTTTTCACGGGGGTTGGTCCATCTAGGGATCTATCAAGTATTTTGATTAAAATATACTTATAGAAAGGAAACTTAAATACTTCCTAAAGAGAATTTTAAAGTATCTAACAATTAAGTACGAAACAAGGAATTTTGACGTGACAACGTCTTAAATTAGGTTGTGGCTCGGAGTCATTCATGAAAAAGTGTAATGCCCGCTCACGTCTGTTACGATGAGTCACCGAACGAGAGAGAGGCCCGCCGGACCGGCGAATGCCTTGCGTCTCTCTCCCACTCAAACATGATCGGTCACTAGAGATCGCAGCACTAGAGAATTAGGCGCGTTGAATCGGTGAAAATCACTCAAATAGAAATTAGTTAAGTTTAAGTTTACATGTACAATGTTTTAGTAAACAAAATATATTTCTATAGTTAAAATTTGTGCAATGCTTATTTTCATTCAATTCCTTGTTCCTATTGTGCAATTTAATAATATTCATATCAATAAATATTCTACCGAGAAAAAGACGTTGTCACGTAAAATCTTTGCCCGTAAAACCGACTTTACAGGCAACCGATTTTTTTTCTTACCGTTAAAAAGGTATTCGAAATCAAATTCCGTAATTTGGTCTTCTAAAATTTTAAAAAGCTTAAAAATGATGTTTTTTAAAAAACGTCAAATTTGTAAAATTAGTTGCAAAATTAATTTGTTAGACAAAAACTATAAAAAAAGCAATACCCTTAATTATTTAAAATTCCTGGAAAAATCAACCTACACCTTCGATATGGGTCCCAAAGTTGGATGTTCTGATGTTTAACTAACCCTCAAACTTACTTTCTTTTCTAAAAGCTTCCTTAAATTTAATCAGTTACCAACATCTGTAAAAAAATGTACTAGTCTCAATAATTTTATATTGTATGTATATTAGGTTTTTTCTATTTAAATAAAGATCTATCTATCAAAATGTCAGATTGATCTAGAGCAAAGATCATAGAGAAAACACAATATCGAAAAATCCAAGAAACTATAGAGGCTAACAAAAATTTAAATTGCATCCAAAGAAGTTAAAGAAAATTGGAAAAAGTCTTCTTCTTCTTCTTCTTTTTGCGTAGACATAACTTTGTCTGTTTTTCAATGTGACTCCAGTAAGTTGCCGTTCCATCGTTTTCGTGGTATTCCCACCGATGGTCTTCCTATTGGGAACCGTGAGTCGCCGTCTTTACCACTCTATTTGTTGTCATTCTACTCTTCTTTTTCTTACCCAGTCCATGATGTTCTCAACGTTGAATCTCCGTCATATATCTGTACTTCTAGCTCTATCCCATAGTGTCTTACCAGCAGTTTTTCTGAGTATTTTCATCTCTGCTGTATCTAGAATTACTTTTGTTCTCTCTGTGTTAGGTTCCTTTTATATTGTAATGTCACAACGCTCTAACTGTTGCCATGGCGTAACAGAAATTTTAGCAGTCGAATTAACCACTTTACTGACAGTGTTAAAACTGTTACATCAGGGCCGCAATTAGAACGTTGTGACTCAGTCACAGGGACACAGTCTCTCCAGTTGGATGACGTTCGGCTTACTTCGTGGCGTCAGTGGCACCCTTGTACTCCAGTCGAGAGATGAAGCTGTCCATCGATCTCCCATATGGCAATCTACCAGACGGAGAGGCACACCAAGAAACACTCCCGAGTATGTCAGCGGCCTAAAGGATCGACTGGTTCAGTCCACGATCCAGGAACAAGCTACAACTAACCAGTGACCGGATGAAGGTTAGGTTCGATCAGAAAACCACTCCCGTTAGTTTCAAGAAAGGTTTGGCTCTACCAACTAACCAGAAAGAAGTCCCTAAGTTCCAAAAGTCACAAGTTGCAGCGGCCCTGTGAGGGACCGTACCTTGCTACTATGAAAATATACGACTTATATATACTCCACGAAGTATGCCGAAGGTCGTCCACCTGCAGAGACTGTGTCCTTATGAAGGGCAGAATTTACCGACCTGGTCAACTTAGGTACTGTTCGGGGTGAACAGCCTAAGGAGGCGTTTATTATGTTATGAGTCACAATGGTTTAATTGCGGCCCTGGCGTAACAGTAATGTCAGAAGTCGAATTAACTACTTTGTCACCAAAGTTCTAGAACTCTATATCTGTATTTTTTGGAATCTCGTGTTAAAGTGCTGATTCGGCATTCGTCCCTTCGATAGAACCCTAGAACAGATATTCAGTTTCTTTGAATAGACAGTAATTAGATAACTTTGTTTGTAAGCGATACCCATATTGTTGTAGGCGAAAATCAGTAGTGTTTTTATAACTATTAATAGGATATTTGTTATTTAGTGTTTTTTTTTTGTAGAAGTTAAATAAAATTAGTTAAACTATAGTAGAAACCCTCAATTCAGAAGAGTGATTTCATAGTTTAAACGCCGAATATCCTCAAATTTAAATGTACACAGCGGCACTCGAAAACTGCCTGTTTTCTCGATTGCAATTTGCGTTTCCTCATAAGAAATTACAGAATATTTAAAGTAGTATATTTATTTGTGCTTCTCTATAGAAAAACTGACCAGGAGTTGTCGTACAGTGTAGCCAATTCTTGTTCACAAGTAGTAATTATGGTCATACAAAACCTGTATTCTTCCACGCAGCGATTATTACCGTCATAAAAATACCAAAAAATATTATTTTTTCAATAGTAAAAATTAAGTACAAAATTGTAATTAAATAAATTTTATTTATATGTTTCGTTTCGTTACATATTTAAAATTATAAAATAAGAATCGATATCTTAAAACAATATTTTTCAATCGTTTGGCAACTTTGGAATTAGCGACGGAATTCCGACCCGCAGAAATCCGTAAAACTAGTTTTTGTCGAGCAAGTACCCAGCAACAATAGTTCATTTACATAGGCGTTTCTAAGGGTAGGGCATGTGTTGCATTTTGTGAATATATTTTATGCGATAAGTTTGTGTTATTGATAAAATGTGTTATTGATAATACGAGTGTTATAGTTTGTCGTTTTATAGTAAATTTTTAGTTATATTCTGTGATTATTTGGTTTGAGTTTTATTGGAGTTGGACGAAAAACCGAGTTGTTCCAAGAGAAGACAGCCGCAGACAGCAGACAAATTCTGATGTTGATTCCAAAAATGAAAAGCCGCAAAAGAGACGGAAAATGTTAACGTCCGAAGAGAAGGTAATGATACGAAACGTTTATGAAAGAATTTTCGGCAGAAAAATGGCATTAAATGTTAGCTAAGCGGTCGACATTTGTAGCAGTTTAACAAAAGTATCCGTTAGCTGTATTTATCGTGTACTTAAAAATACATCGGAAAATAAAAAGCAAGAAAAAGGTACAACTAGAGGTAGGAAAAGCATTGATTTCGATGACGAGACAAGGAATATTATACGTCGAAAAATTCATTCATTTTATTTTCGGAGTGAAATTCCAACACTGAAAAAAAATTCTCAAGAGCTCAAAAAAGATGACTCTTTACCCAAGATATCTCATTGGGTCTTAATCAGAACCATGCGCGAAATGAACTTTCGATATGTAAAACGCAACAGAAAAAGTATGCTATTAGAAAAAAATGAAATTATTCTATGGAGAAGAAAATATTTAGAAGAAATACGAAAAATTCGCAGTACTGGATGCAAAATATATTATTTGGATGAAACCTGGATTAACGAAGGTCAGACAGTTGGAAAAGTTTGGCAAGATTTAAATGTCAAAAGTAAACGAGAAGCATTTATAGAAGGCTGGTCTACAAGATTAAAAGCTCCATCAGGAAAGGGACGGCGTTTAATCATCACCCATATAGGAAGTGATACAGGGTTCTTTGATGATGGTTTGCTTCAATTTGAGTCGAAAAAAACAGGTGATTATCATAAAGAAATGACTTCCGAAGTATTTGAGCGCTGGTTTAAGAGAATCTTACCAAAATTGGAATCTGGGTCTGTGGTTGTTATGGACAATGCGCCATATCATAGCCGCAGACTAGAACAATTACTGACGACGCGCGACGGCATGGCGGAAAGGATGAATTCAAGAATGGCTTACAGAAAAGGGGATTGCATTCGAAGAATCAATGCTCAAAATTCAACTACTTGACATTGCACGGTTAAGGAAAAGTGAATATCTTAAATATGTTGTGGATGAAACTGCAAAAGATTATGGTGTCAAAGTTCTACGTCTACCACCTTATCATTGCGAACTTAATCCCGTTGAACTTATCTGGGCGCAAGTGAAAGGAAAAGTAGCACGCAATAACAAAACGCTCAAATTAATCGAAGTTAAGGAACTTTTGATTCAAGCAATTATCCATGTAACTCCAGAGAAATGGGCCAAATGTATAGGCCACATAATTAAAGAAGAATATCGTATGTGGGAACTTGACACTCATGTCAAAGTTTTACTAGAGCCAATTATAATTACACCAGGTGAAGATAATGACAGCGATAGCAGCACTGCATCTTCAGATTTGGACAGCGAATAATATTTTCTAATACTTTAGTAGGCATCAGCATAAAAAAACCAAAAACAAAAAAAAAACGAGAAGAACATAGTAAGTGTGTATAGTGTTTGTGTTTAAATAGAATAGTACAATGTTTTGTTACATCCAAAATTATTTTTATTTTGTTTTTATAGAATTTTATTTTATTTTATAGGATTTTATTTTGTTTTGTTTTATACTGTTTAAGTGTTTTGATTATTTTATTTAATGGGACAATATGGCTCTTGGCGAACACCCATTTAAAAAAAAGTGACGCGCCACAAGACATACCTCTCGGGTGGTGTGAAACTGTCTTAAAATTTGTTTTAAAAAAATTTCATTGTGTAACTCTTTAAAGACAGGTCACGTCAAAAGACGTTTTAGCGTAACTTCCGCGACAGCCTGGTGGCATCAGTAAGCTTTCTGCAAAATTACTTGTTTTTTATAGCTTTTTGTTTGTGGCATTCTGTATTTTTAGGAGACTGTATGGAATAAGCCACAAAATATTTATTTATAGGTTTAATTTACTGATTTTTCGATCTCTATATAAAGACATCGTTTTCAAATATACAAGTGATAGTAATATTTATTTTTCTATGGCTTTTTGCTTGCCGTTCTGTATATTTAGAATTAATGTTGGGAATAAGTAACAATATATTTAATTGAAATGTTTAATTTACTGACGTTTCGATCTATATATAAAGAGATCGTTTTGAAATATACAAATGATAGCAATATTTATTTTTCTGTGGATTTTAGCTTGTGGCATTCCGTATTTTTAGGGAGAATGTTGGAAATAAGCCACAATACATCTAGGTACATGTTTCTTTTACTGATGTTTCGATCTCTATTCCAGAGACCGTTTTTAAAGTTAAGAAAAAAAAAAAGAAAATAATATAAGAATATATAAATATAAAATAATAAACAAATAAAATAAATATAACTATAATTTATATCTTTGGAAACGGTCTTTGGATATAGAGATGGAAACTTCAGTAAAAACCTGCAGATAAATATATTGTGGCCTATTTTGAACAATAATATGTAAACAATATAATATAATTAACGTTAAAATAAAAGTGAGTGTACGCCACTGGATTTTCATACGACTTTCCCCACTTCTACGACTTCAAACGATGACTCACTCTCCCAAATAGTGAAATTAGAGTTTACGTTTACTTCACATTCCTGAAACCACAGAAAAACGTAACAATATGAAAATTATGTTTTATAATTGTTATTTTAACGTTTCGGTTTCCACTCTGGAAATCATTTAAAAAAAGATTATTATAAATTGTGTGCTCAGTCATAGTCGTAGTATAGTATTATATAGTATAATATAGTATTTCTATTTCATAGAAATACAAATTCTTACATTTGTGCTTGTAAAAATTGAATGTTTTACCATTTGAGAAATTTCTCTTGAAATTGACATATCTGTCGTGAGCTAAATAAAATGTTTCGTTTTAAATTCTTATTTATACCCATAATAATTAAGTAACTGTTCGCCTTTCAACTTCCGAAGGCAAATAAGTAGGTAGACGGTATTTGAGCCTTGCAGATTGATGATAACGCAGATCATATCTCTTGACGAACAACAGACTCGACTGTTCAAATTAAATCCATTAGTCAAAATGGCCCAGAGCCACTATTAATATTATTAATGGAATTCAAACAATGACTAGAGAATAGATATTAACCATAAGCGAATTTTTTTTGTTCAAGATGTAGATAACTATGATTGGCTTGTTCTCAATAATAATACAGGCGGTTTTTTAGAATGTTGTAGACATGGTGCGTGGACTTGTCGTTTAATTATACAATAGACCAGTCATACCAAAGTGAGTTAGTTTATATATAAATAAATTAGGTCAATAATAAATACACAGATTTTATCATTTATTTATGAGTTCTTTTATTGATTTTCAAATTGATTAGTTTCAATTTCACTGTAGCAAACTATGGATTGGGAACTTATAACCACAGAAGCTACCACCTAATTCAATTTTTGTCAACAGTAATTACATAATCCTTATAAAAAGGTATATTGATTTAAAATAACCCTTTCGGGCTACATCACAAAATGTTTTCGGAATTAATATTCCATTATCAGTGCTGTTGCTAGGTATATATGACTAAAACTACTAAATACATGGGTGTGAACCCTGTAACATTTTTGTTTCACCCAGTATATCGTGGGAACCGAAAAGAATTCTTAATCTTTTTCAGTTTCTGCGATTGATAATATAAACATTTTAGTGTCTGTTTATTATAGGCAAAAATAAAATGCTGATTTTCAAAGTGACTTCACTTCTCAGGGAAGCGGCCATGAGAAACGGTCGCTTTCATTGTGAAGGAACGAATTTAGAAGTAAGGACGAGTTCGTAAGTCATCAGAGTTGAGTATGTGGCCCGTAAAAACTGGAAGAATAGATAATCTGGTGCAGTAGTACGAGTATATGGGTACAGGAGAATATGTCTCATTTCGAGATAAGTACAGCAGTTAAACAAAGATGAAATAAAATGGTGAATTTAAATTAAGTTAAAATAATCGAGTCAGTGCCCACTGGAGCCGTATATAAGTTAAGCTGTAAAACTTAGCATGTTTGAAGATACTATCGCAGATGTTTCTGTCTGGTGCATCAAAGAAATAAACGTGACTTCATTTGTACCTTCTATTACCTACGTATTTAGTGCAGTATAGTGCCACGTTTTTTTTTATATAGGGTATGTCCCTCAATTTGTTTGGATTCCGTAATAATCTTTTTTTTTTTCGTACAACCTAAAAGTTTTTATGTTTAATAATACGTTTTGTTCAGTTAATTTACAGGTATTTTTTTAGATAGAAAGTGATAATACCGATAGTATCATAATTATGATATTTTTGCTAATATATTACTTTGACGAATAATATCTGAGTTCCACTAGGAAACTAAGTTCCTGTAGCTGGCTGTATACCATGTATCACAAAAAAATTTTATTTCAAATCTTTAGTAAATGGTATAAATAAAACTACAACTTCAGTTGTTATCAACAGGTCCTCGAAGACACTTTGTCTCAGGACCAAGTAACCGATGTAGAGCCATACGTTGCCATGATAACCAATTCCAACGGTAACTTAAACATCCTAATTTTTAGTAACATATAATGTAACATATTTATAAATTTATAACATTTAAAGGGTTTTTACCCATATATTTTAGTGGCTCATAGCATGTACACTTTGTTACACTGATCATGGAATTTACATTCCGAAAACGTTCTGTATTTGTGATATAGCCCGTTTGGGTATTTTATTTATACCTTTTACTAAAGATTTGAAATAAATTTTTTTTGTAATATCTGAGTATTTTTGCTAAATTAAATTCACCTTCCAGCTTTATCCAGTTATAGAGATATTCCATATAATTTTAGGAATATTTGTTTAATTCCTGGTTTGTCTAAATTTACATTTTTATTTTTTTTTTCTCTGCTATTTGTCTTCTTTGATTTATGTTTACTTTGCTAATATATTGGCATTCTATAATACTTTTACCTGGCTGAACTTTTTAACAAATAAAAATTGTTAATGTGTATCAATTATTTATTTATTACTCTCTCATCCTTTCATATTCCTTTCTTCTGGTAAGTAATCAGAAGGTAAATCTGAAAAGAACGTAGAGCGGTAATATAAAATAATTGTGTTTGTTTCTCCTTCTTTTTGACCATATATGAATTTTTGTTTTTTTTAGAGAGGTTAAGTCTATCTGTCAATTTTTTTAATCTTTCTTAAACTAATCTTTTCTAAGGTCAAGTGTCGAGTTTTCCTCGTCCTTCGAGAAAGGACTAGAAGGCGCCCTTTATTTTCCTCCTTTATTTTATTACCAAATTCTGTCATTTTTATTAGTACATTTAAATTTCCCATTTTTTTTAAATGTACCCCTACCCCTGATCTATAGACCCACGTCCCAAAGCTCAACGTTGTGTCCTTGAAAACATCTGATCTCTGGTTTACAAGGTCAACATACTTTGCACCTGGATTTCCTATTCTCTTTTAATCCCCCACTTTCCATCCAGACAAGTAACGTTACAACCCTTTAAATGTTATTAAATTGGTTTTATATTACATTATTACTGATAATATTATAGGATGTTTTAAGTTTATAGTTTTAAATATATTCACTTCATGGCAACAAAAAAACTCATAACTGGGGTTACTGGCCCGGAGATGTCGTCTCTATGCGGATCTTCGGTAGCAACTGAATGATTGATAATCTTAAACACGTTCTTTTAGCATCCAAAATAAAGACTTTATTAAAGACACGTTTCACATATTGACAATTTTCATTGTATTTATTCTTGAAAAGAACAAAACAAATTTTGTTTAAAACAAAAAAAAAAGGAGTTACCTTGGTTTCACTAAAAACACTAATATTTTTGGGGTTACCTTCTCTACAAACACGATCAAATCCATTTCCATACTAAGGATACCATTTCCATGTGAGAGATACTCTGAGACGGCTTCTTAGGACAAAGAACACAAATTTGAGATTGAAAGTCTGGAACACAAACTCTGGATCGGGCTTTTAAAAAAACAGGAAGATATAAAACTGGACACAACGGCAACATGTGGTTATCTTTCGGAAATTGTTGCAGACAACCCAAATCCCTTATGTACTTAGAAAAATGGAAATAGTGCTCTTTTCAAATTTGACATATTACATATAGTATAATCCACTATTTTTAACAATTTTTTTGCCGGTCTCTTTACTGACTAACTAAAGCATCTTCCTTCTTCCGTTACTTCTTTCAACCTGTCGCAATTCCCCTCGGCCGATGTTTCTGTATCTCGGCCGGCTACTTATGCCACCCTTTTCAAATCTAACCTGTTCTCGCAAACAAAATTTCTTGACAAACAGGGGATTTAACCTTGAATCAAAACAACTCTTTTAAATTCGTAGAAATAACACGTATTATATTGATTATTTTAACTTCGTAACTCGATTTTTTCTTTGGGGGATTAGACAAACAGATTTATGTATATAGTCCAGGAATTATTAGAAAATTTTTATACTTTGCATTTTAAAGGAAATTATTATTGCTACAAAGCAACCAAAAGCACGTCACGGATGGTACCGTCACTGTCACAAAAGCTGAAGGTAACAATTATTTGTCGTAGTACCTTCTGAGGCCTCCAAGTTTACTTATTAAGCACGCTATTGGATATTTCAACGATATGTGCACACAAAATTAATAAATTAAAAGGCGTATATATAGTATGCCTGATAATAATTAATAATATTCTATGTTTTAATAATACACAATTATTAAATTGATTTACTCCAAAACAAATTCAATATTTGATTAACTTAAAAATAAAGAAATGTAGTTTTCTGAATAGGCATCTTCCGAATAGGTACGATTTCCATTCATTATCTGTGATAGCAGTGCTTTGCACGTAGCAAATATTATGTTTCTCTAATTTTGAACCGTGTCTTCAATTTGCGCTGGATCGCCTTTTTGAAAAGATAAGCAGATTTTTCTCGTCCTGTGCAAGATGCCATATTCTTGTAATCGCTATAGCCATTTTGCCATTTGATCTTCTGAATTACGAAATTTCAGAAGTCTCTTTAGATTTACGTGATCAGTTAGAAGAAGAAATTATTAGTAGTTTCTTTCTGGTTTTCCGACAAGACTTTTCAAGAAGTAAGCGATGACTTTTCTTCATGAAATAATATTCATAATCTTGAATTTAGGAAAGACAGTATCTGGACTTGGGTAGGTAAACAGACAGATTGTTAGTATAGTATATTCTTTTACAATTCGGTCTTCCCTGGCTTTTATTTTTTTCATTTATTGAATTTTACTTTTAAACTTACTGTGTGCACAAAAGAAATAGACTGTTTAAATCATCGAAGTAGAAACATGAAAACAAATACCTCGTTACAGATACTGGCCTAAAACCATTGTATAAGATTAGTCGTGAGTGACCGTTTATGAATTGTTTGTTTTAAATCATTACATCACTTTAAATAGTACCGAAGTATTAGCTTTCGGGCTTTGGCTAACTTGCCTTTCTATACAAATTTGACTAGTCGTTTTAAGGATGTATTTAAATAAATGAACAGTAATTTTGTCCGCCGGTTCGTGAGAAAGGCTTTTTATTTTATTAGAATTAAACACAGGTTGGATTCTTGTGTTGGTGTAACACTGAAGGATGGGTTGTACAGCAAACAACTAAAATATCTCCGAAAAGGTTTTTTGAATTTTTGATTTTATGGGTTGACTTGTTTGAAGATCGGTATTACTGTGGACATCAAAATAAGGCTAGTATGATGACTTTTCATTGTGTATATGGGCATTTAAAGAAGCTAATAAAATAATTAGAGATGCTGTTAAAGTAAAAATGCTGCTTCGTCACATAAAAAAATATTGAAATGCTAAATATGCATTTATATACACATAGGTACATGTCCACAGGTTTACAACGCCCTTCGGCGTTGTCCGGCCAATTTGCTTTCAGTTCTTTCTGTCTTCCCAGGTAAATTCTTGCAGTTTTCTGTCATTCGTGGGTTTAGTCCGTGCAGTATAGTTTTCGAATGGTCTTTGACTTTTCCTCTTCTGAGATTCTGTTGGTTGCCAGTTTATTATTTTCTTCGGAATTTTCGTTTCTATCATTTCTTGTTGTGTGTTATCATAGCATGTCAACTGATTTTTCTCGATGTCATCGATAATGGTTTCTTCAACACCCATCATGTCTTTAATTGTGTCATTTCTGTCTCGCATATTTTCAAGATATCTTTTATACTTTTGTTATTTCGCTCAGATAGCTGAAAATCCAATATTATCTTCGGTAAGAGATGGTCTTTTCCTTAAGGAAAAGAACAGGTATCAGTGATGTCGTCGAACGTATAGCCAAGCTGAAATGGAATTGGGCAGGTCACATAGCGAGACTGAAAGACACAAGATGGGCCAGAAAACTAATTGACTGGCGCCCAAGAGAAGACAAACGCAGCAGAGGACGACCACCAAGACGCTGGATGGACGACATTGGACGAATATCCAAGAAATGACAACAAGAAGCACAGAACCGTGAAGAGTGGCGAAAAATGGGAGAGACCTATGTCCAGCAGTGGACAGAAGAGATTGCATGATGATGATGAGGCGATGGTCTACATGCCCGTACCAAATAACTGTATTTGTTCTATGATGGTGGTTGTATTTTGATTAAAATTCCCTACATATTAAATTTTCTTTTGTTTGCGATATTTTTATTCAATAGAATAGCTATGGCTGTTTTCACTGTTGTTGATGGTATTTCTATGTTGTTGTTGTCTGTTCCAGTTGAATCAAAACGAAATAGAGAACATGCCAACCAAGAAGCTACGTAGAAGCCTCAGAAGAGAGCAAGAAACCCCAGATGATTACACTAAAAATGAGGACAAATTTACAACAATTCTCCATGGATGCACTAGTTAGTTGTAAATGGTTCTGAAAGATCCCGTTGTATTACATTTAACTTTTCTCATCGTCATTTTAATTAATTCTACTATGTTCTGTGTTCTATTCGTAATTTGTTAAATATACTGGGTTTTCATTGTAATATAAAATACATCTTAATATTGTTCTGAAGCTATTTTCTTGTGGCATTTTAAATTAATTTATATTTAAATGGGAATAAGCCACAATTAAAGGTTAAAATACGTTTATTGACGTTTCAATTTCCACTTCGGAAATCGTTCTCAAAATACAAACATTAGTAAATTAAACAAATTTTGTTTTTTGTTACTTAGTGAAAAATTCTTCTAATAATTTAATTTTATCTGACTCATCTATATTGACAATTCAGACATACCTTATTTATACATTTTAAAGTAGACGACTTTAAAATGATATTGCCAATATTGTTGAGTTGCGTTCCTGGGACAACTTTACTTATAAGATAGTTCATTCGATTACATGAAATCAACTTTAACTTGAGAATATCCGTCAGAAAAGATCATAACATGTAATTCGTCTTTAAAAAGACAAATACATGCCATGATGACAGTAAAATTCTCCTGTTAGTGATTCCATAGTAAATTATGAGGGAAAAACCAGGAAAAAAAACCTCATAATACTATCCCGACATGGTAAGTATTTGATCGTGCATTTAGTTTACCTTCAATAAACACCAAATTCCGATTTTATATGTTTGTTATTTAAAAAACATAAATGATGTATTCTCTATATGTTACTGACTTACCAATACTGGTATTTTCCTTTTAATAACTTCCTCTTTCAATATGGGTAACCAGATCCTACTACATTCTGCCGAGGAATTCGCGACACAATTGGTCTCATTTAGCATAATTAGAGCCGCTTCTTTGATTTTTCTCTTTTTACCATCCGTTTCTTTTAGGACTATATTTGAATCATTCCATTGAACCCTATGTTCATTATCCCATGCGTGTTAGATTTGAGATCTATCAAATTCTCTATTTTTAATATAGGATTGATGTTCACTTATTCTAACATTTAATGGTCTTGATGTTTCACCTAAATAAAACTGATCGCATTCACAAGGTATTTTATAAATGCAATCCTTTGTCCTTTCTTGTTCATTGTTAGGTTTGGTTTTGGACAAGATAGCTCTCAACGTGTTTGTTGTTTTGAATGTTGTTGAAATGTTGAATTTATTTCCTATCCTTTTAAGCTTTTCCGATAATCCTTTTATGTATGGTATTGTTATTTTCCTCGTATTATTCCTTGCATATGCTGTAGGAACTCGTTCTAAGTTGTTTTGTTCTATTCGATCGATTGTTGAAAATTCCTTATTTATAAACGATAAAGGATAATCATTTTTTAATAAAACAGATGTTAACAAATGTTTTTCCTCCAAGAACGAATTATCGTTAGAACAAGTAATTTTGGCTCTATCGTATAAGGATTTAATAATTCCCTTTTTAATATTAATATTGTGATTTGATTTGGAATTTAAATATCTGTTGGTTTGTGTTGGTTTTCTATACACCTGAGTTTCGTATCCAGTATCGTTCTTAGAGATTAAAACATCCAGAAAAGGTAATGTGTTATTATATTCCCTTTCCATGGTAAATGTTATTGTCTCTTTTTTATCGTTTATATCATTTAGGAATGTGTCCAACAACTCTGATCCATGAGGCCATATTTTACCAAACGGATGGTAAAAAGAGAAAAATCAAAGAAGCGGCTCTAATTATGCTAAATGAGACCAATTGTGACGCGAATTCCTCGGCAGAATGTAGTAGGATCTGGTTACCCATATTGAAAGAGGAAGTTATTAAAAGGAAAATACCAGTATTGGTAAGTCAGTAACATATAGAGAATACATCATTTATGTTTTTTAAATAACAAACATATAAAATCGGGATTTGGTGTTTATTGAAGGTAAACTAAATACACGATCAAATACTTACCATGTCGGGATAGTATTATGAGGTTTTTTTTCCTGGTTTTTCCCTCATAATTTACTATGGAATCACTAACAGGAGAATTTTACTGTCATCATGGCATGTATTTGTCTTTTTAAAGACGAATTACATGTTATGATCTTTTCTGACGGATATTCTCAAGTTAAAGTTGATTTCATGTAATCGAATGAACTATCTTATAAGTAAAGTTGTCCCAGGA
Organism: Diabrotica undecimpunctata; assembly: GCF_040954645.1. Lineage (NCBI taxonomy): Eukaryota > Metazoa > Arthropoda > Insecta > Coleoptera > Chrysomelidae > Diabrotica > Diabrotica undecimpunctata. The sequence goes on from NC_092805.1 coordinate 168,692,645, forward strand.
ACGCAACTCAACAATATTGGCAATATCATTTTAAAGTCGTCTACTTTAAAATGTATAAATAAGGTATGTCTGAATTGTCAATATAGATGAGTCAGATAAAATTAAATTATTAGAAAAATTTTTCACTAAGTAACAAAAAACAAAATTTGTATAATTTACTAATGTTTGTATTTTGAGAACGATTTTCGAAGTGGAAATTGAAACGTCAATAAACGTATTTTAACCTTTAATTGTGGCTTATTCCCATTTAAATATAAATTAATATAAAATACATCTATTTAAATAAATAAAAAGATGACAACTTGGTGAAAGTAAAATCGAAATTATCACGTCGGTCACGTTCAGATGTTCGGAAACTTCCAGACAAACCGTAAAGCACAACCGTACACAACACGAAACCGAACATATTGCAATCTTCGCAGTTTATATCAAGACATTTTCGTGTACGTTGACATCCAACATATGCAACTCATAACAATCATACAAAGTGCCAGGACATTTATGTGTTGACATAAAAACATTTTCCTCCACACCTTTCGGTGCAACACGTAAAATAAATAGATATCCACCAAACATAATTTCGAATCTCGACGTTCATGTGCAGTTGACAATATCGCGAGTTTACGATAGTGAGGTAAAAGTTGTAAATTATTCGGGTTAATATACATTTAAATTGGAAATTACGACTCGGATTCCACTTTACTATTCTTTTTTTAGAAAATACCGCAAGGATATGTTTTATAGTCAGTAATAAATTAAATCATTAAGTTTATCGTTAAATATTATTGCGTCTAACGAAAATTTATTATATATATATATAATATATTGTGTTGATTTTACTACTTATTTATTCGTTTAGAATTTGGTTTTCTTTTGACACAAAAGGTTTTCGGACGTTTCGGTTACCTTTCATTCGCCATCGTCAATACTGTAATCTGAGAAAGTTTCATTTAGTCTTTATATTTTCGTTTTATGTTATTTTAAAAAATTGTCGTCCGTCTACGCCCCTTTTCGATTGTCCTATGAGAATATTGAGAAACGATGCAGTTTTTGTGTTCGCCAATACAGCAAACATATCTAAATTGCATTGTCAACGCATTGATATTGTCATTGCGGCGTGATGGCCCTTCATCTGAGCAAAATGAAATACCGTCGGTCCAGTAATAGTCCATCTGTTAAATCCTATCTCCCCTTCTGTTGTTTCTAATTGAATACCAAATTCCGTGATTGAGCGCCGTACAAGCGTGATCACAATCTAATAACCAATGCCAAAGATAATGCGCTCCAAACCGAATGAAAACAGGTACAGTTTGAGTAAATAATGTACACACAAACACAGCTAAAGTAAACAAGGAGAAGTAAAGGATGTAATCGATAGTGGAGAATTTAGTATATCCAAACTTAATGCATGTTTCAGGTTGTGCGGAAATTGCTGTCCTTTGGATACAGCATTGTATTTGAAGAAAATTATTATCAAAAATACGCAATATAACTTTGAGAATTTTGTTAATTTTTTACTTTTTTAGCAATGTATAGTGAAAAACAAATTTCCGAATTTTTATACAAAATAATCTTCATGGATTATTTCATAACATAGCCTCTAAGGGAATATATATAAATATATATATATATATATATATATATATATATATATATATATATATATATATATATATATATATATATATATATATATATATATGAATATGAAGCAGCTGGAATAGATGGTAAAATAGTGAAACTGCTTAAATATGCTAGCAATGAAACCTGAAAAATGATCGAGATGCGTACCAGACCACTGGAATACAGCAAACATAATTCTCATTCACAAGAAAGGTAACAAAGAGGATATCAAAAACTACAGACGATCGTATATAAAATATTCACAAATATCATCAACAACAAATTACCAAACGCATTAGATGCTGCACAGCCGAGAGAACAAGCTGGCTTCAGAAGTGTTGTTGTCAAAGTTTGTTGTATGACTTGGCTTTCGTTACAATTTTCTTCCACTCATTTCGATATGTGCATAGTTCCCTCCAGTTTCTCACTTCCAGAATTTTGATATCTCTTATGACCTGATCCTCCCATCTCTCTCTGGGTCTTCCCCTTGGTCTTTCAATTGCTGGTTTCCATCTGGTGATCTTCTTGATCAGTAGGTCGTTTTTCCTTCTCTGTATGTGTCCCAGCCATCTCAGCCTCTGTGCTTTAATAAATCTAACTATATCTTCTCCTTTCATTATGTCTCTTAGTTCATGGTTCATTGTTCTTCTCATTTCTCCGTTGTCCATTCTTATTGGGACCATAATCCGTCTGAGGATGTTCCTTTAGAAAATTCGCAATTTTTCTTCATTTTTTTCCGTGAGGCACATTGTCTCAGCTGCATACGTAACTACTGGTCTGATTGCAAATCTATATATTTTCGGTTTTGTATTTCTGGATAAGTTCTTGTCTTTCATGAGCCTATGACATCTCCAGTATGTTTTGTTACCTGCTAGTATTCGTTCCGTTACTTCTTCACTTCTCTTGTTTTGAGCATACACTATTACTTCCAAATATTTAAATTGTTGGACTCTTCCAAAAGTGTAGTTTTCTATTTTGATTTCTCTCGTCCTATTATCTTCTCTTCTAGAGCAGAGTAGATATTTTGTTTTTCCTTCATTAATTTCTAGACCTCTTTTCCGTGCTTCTTTTGCCAGGATTTTTACTGCTTCTTTTAATCTTTCCTTGTCTCTTCCCATAAGAACTAAATCATCTGCATATGCAACTATTTGTATTGAGGAGTGGGCTATAGTTCCTTTAATTTTTCTGGTCTTGAATGTTCCTTCTACTGCTATGTTGAATAATGTAGTTGACAAGGAATCGCCTTGCCGCACTCTTGTTTCTATTGCAACTGATTTTGTGCTACCTTCTTCTGTTGTTACTTTAGCTCTAGCTCCATCCATGGTCATTTTTGTTAATCTGATTAATTTTGCTGGTATATCTTGACTTTTCATTTCAATAAATAATTTATTTCTTCCTATACAGTCAAAGGCTTGGCTGAAGTCTACGAAGAGGATGTGGAGTTCTATGTTGTGTTCGTGGCATTTTTCGAGTGTTTATGTAACTATGTGGATCGCATCTGTAGTGGATCTGCCTTCTCTGAATCCTTGCTCGTAGTCCTCAATTTTTTTCTCTGTAAATTGAGTGAGTCTTTGCTTGATGAGGGCTGTTAGAATTTTATATGTGGTACTCAGTAAAGATATTGCTGTGTAGTTGTTACAGTTTGTTACTTCTCATTTCTTAAATATTGGTATAATTCTGCCTTCTTTCCAATCCTCGGGCATTTCTTCTGCTTCCCATATTCTAACTATTAGGTTATAAATGCTTGTTAATAACTTTTGACCTCCGTTTTTAATCAGCTCATTGGGAATTTCATCGAGGCCGGATGTTCTTTTCTGTTTCATTTTTTGAATGATGTCTAAATATGCATCATATGTTGGTATCCCTATTTCATTATCTCTAATGTCTTCCATTGGACCTACTTCCTCTTCCGGGCTTTCTTTGCATCTATATAGTTCTGTGAAGTGTGTTTCCCATGATCTATTGTCAATTTTAACTACTGGTCTGCCTTTTCTTTGTTGAGCTTTTACGTATCCAAATAGTTTGGCGCTGTCTTTACTATTCTTTTCTAGATCCTTTAACAGCTCTTCCATCCAGCTTTGACCAACCAAACCATTGACAAACCGTACATAGAAACTTTAGCAAATATATACAGACAAGCAAAACTAAGGTAAAAATTTATGAAAACACTCCAGAATTTCCCACTACCAGATTCGTCCGACAAGGAGACGCAATGTCACCAAATCTCTTCACTGCAACTCTAGAAAATATATTCAGCAAAATTAACTGGCAGAACAAAGGAATATCCAATAATGGAGAATACCTCAGCAATCTAAGATTTGCAGACATCGTTCTGATTGCTAATAATCCTGCAGAACTACAAGAACTTATAAGTGACGTAAATGCAGCTAGCAATGAAGTTGGCCTAAAAATGAACTTGACAAAAACAAAAACCATGTACGACAAACTTTTGCTAAAAGAGACTAATATTTAATATTTAATACACAGTCTATAACCAGAGGACAGAAAACAATTTATTTAATTGTTTAGTTTTTCGCCACCAGAGTTCTAAAAAAATGAGTATGTTTCTTCACTCCTTGTGAAATTCATTGTTTATAAACGACAACGGGTCAACACTTTTTGGTAAAATCAGGTTTTTTCTTCCCGAAATGCATTTCCGTTGGAGCAGAATGAATAAAAAGAAGACGGACTTCTAACGCAGAGTTTACACAAATTTTGTATGTATGGTATGTCTAGGCAAATAAAATGTATAGCTCAGATTAATTCAAACGCGAATTTCTCCATTTAAACGCAAAGAAATTACCATCCTGATTGCAAATTAGCCCATAATCATTCCTCGAGTCCATCACTTCGGATCGCATAACGCTAAATCAATCTCTACCTTACCGATCGAGCCGTGACTCATTGCGAGGCGCACTTGATTCCCATAAGGCCCATTCTAAGAGTCGCTAATAAAGAACTAGTACCTAAACAAGTCTTAAACGGTCAGTAAATACCTCAATGCAATCAGATAGCGAAAAAAAAGTGCAGATAAAACAGCACACAACCAGCTCCGAGCTTACGTTGTAGTGAGCATAGTCGGTAACAGAGGTAACTGATTTATCGGCCGAGATGGCTTGTTCTGTGGACCACGCGAGTGCCAGAGGGTCCGGACAGCGAACAAGTTTATACGGGATTCAGAATCGGTGTTGCCTATTGTACGTATTTATACATAATATCTAAGAAATTTCTAAGAGAATTAGGATTTCTTTATTTTTGTCGTTAAAAACAAGGGAAAACAAGAAAACTCACTAAATGGACATAATTTTTAAGGTTTTATGTGTAATGGATCGAAAAATAATAAAAGAAAAGATATATTATCTACAAATTCTTTATAATTTATTATTTAAGTGTTATAAGATGGACAATTTTGTCAAAATAAATTTATAATCAGTGAAAATAACCTTACCCACGTGTCAGTGTTAGTGGTTACAAATTGTAGCATTTTTCTTTAGGTGAGGAAGTTTGTATAGTCCGTCTAGAAAGTATCCGGAATTTTATATTTTTCCTAATTTTAATAGATTTCCTTTTTGTAACATTTTAAGACAAAAGTAATGCATGAAGTAGGTTGTGCCGATAGTAGGTACAAGCGAAAGGGTTTCCAAAACGTTAAAAAATAGTGCAATTGACTGAACTCGGAAAAAGTGCAGTGCGTGAGACAATAACGGGGATAAAAAATGGCACAGATATGAGACATAGACCAGTTTCGGGTAGACCGCGTAAGATTCGCGGAAACAATTTAAGTGCTTTAGTGGCTTTAGGACGACAAAATCCGCGCCTAGGGTTTCGAAAATTAGCGAACAGATTTGGAAATCAATGAAGAATAAAAGTGAGCCCAGAAACTGTCCGCGTGAAACTAAAAAAGCAAGGCTACATATCAAGGAATCCAAAAAATATCCCTACAATGAAAGTTGTTTCCATCTTGGTGCAAATCATCTAAAAGTCCTATCAAGAGAAAATGTTACCGTTCAAATTTCCCAATTTCCCACTAACATAATGGTTTGGGGAGCAATATCTCAGTGTGGTGCTACACCTCTCTGTATAGTTAATGGTACTGTTGATAATGTGAAATATTGTGACATCCTAAATGGTTTTCTTCTTAAAACGGCTCATGTTTTATATCCAGAGGGGTGGCGTTTTCAGCAAGATAATACAAGATGCCATACTTCTGCTTATACTCAAGCTTGGATGCAAGAACACGAATTGGCAACAATTCCGTGACCAGCAGCATCTCCAGATCTTAGCCTCATTGAAAACATATGTGGACTGATGAACATTGGAGTGGAACGAGCAGTGCCGCGAGATAAAGAAGGTTTGATTCGGACAGTTTTACAGGCCTGGAACACCATTACCGAAAATTATGGCCTTGACCTAGTTCTGGATGTACCTGGACGTTTAGTAAGTGTTTAGATTTAAATGGAGGTGGTATAAGTAAATGAGATGAGTAATTTGTTGAAATTTTATATTTCAAGTGACAGAAATAAATACCGTAAAATTATAATTCTGCTTTCTTTTTTCCGGATACTTTCTAGACGGATTATAGTTAACAAAAATTATGTAAAAAGCATTAGCCATTTTGTAAAAAAATATAGTTCGATATTTTGGTTTCAATTTCTGCTTTCTGTTTTCCGGATACTTTTCAGACGGATTTTCGTTAACAAAAATTATGTAAAAAGCATTAGCCACTTTGTAAAAAAATATAGTTCGATATTTTGGTTTCAATTTTGGCTAAAAACATTGTTTTTCCATGTCTTATTTGTAAGTACTTATAATATATACGTTTTCTTTTTTTCTGTAGTCTTCACATTTTTTGGTAGATCTTTTCTTTCATAGTGGTATGAATATAGAGTGCAGCTAATTGAATTATCAGGAAATTTTCCTCTCTGGTAAACGGTGTTTTGTATAGTGTTACGATAAATATCCTGGCCTAAAATAACTGTAAATATTATGACTAATTCTGTTATGTTGTATATTGTGCGAGACCTGAACGGAAGCTTCCAAAAAAACAACATTTCGAAAGTTCGAGGCGAGTCGATGGGAAATCCAGTTTGCCTTTACCGTTTCGCCGTCCAGTCTACTCAAGAAGGTTTTAGACTTTTCGAGATAACGGCGATTTATGTATATAAATAAAACATTTTTATATGGAGGAACAGTTAATATCTGAAGACCCGCGGCCGCGATTTTAATTGTTACTTCTTCTTAGTCGTTAACCTGATACAGGTATCGTGATATCATGAAGCTATTAACTAAATTTCCCAATGTTCCTCCACGTTTTTCTATCTTCGGCCATTCTAGCACATTCTGACAATGGAGCGCCAATGGTAGCAACAATATGGTCCGTATGGTCAGTATGGTTTAATTGTTACGTTCGCCTAAAATAAATTACTTATGTATTCTTAGTGGTTAATAAACTATAAATTATTCTGCTTTTTAATAAATTAAAATAAGAACCTTTTAATAAAGACATTATAAATTAAATAAAGACAGCAGTTAAATAAATATCATTTCAATAGGTTCGATAGGGTCAAATCTGTGAGTTAACTTAATAGAAATAATAGATCTAGGAGCAAAAGCTGTTTTATTAACAAACCTTTTGTTTACTAGAAGTGACAGAATAACACAGTATTGTATGATTAAAATATTATTAGCACTATCAACAATATTTTTGTCGTTAAAAAACTACTTATCTGGTAATTCTTATGGTTGGCAACTCTTTGTCCGTATTTGTACTCACCTGAAAAGAAAAAAAAACAAATTACTCAAACAGACATTTATAATGTTTATGTAGTCTATATATTTGTGTATTAAAATTAGATACTTTCTTATTTTCAATAAAAAGTATATTACATCTCTTATATTTGTTTACAAAAATCTAATTTCCTGTATGGATCCATTCCTCAGAAACCGAAAGGAAATCTCCGTATTGACTTCCCATCAAGCTCCCAAACAAAATACAGGTATCCACCCACTTAGAAAGAGTCACAAACACGCAAACTTTCTAACTGCCAATTTAAAACGCGGAAATGATTTGCATCTCACTACTGACATCCCACTTCGGAGCATCCCCATTCCGTTTTCCGACAGAAAGTAAACACAAGTTTGCACTCTCGCCCTCGATCGGGGTCCGGATGATGTCGGTTTTCTTTTGATATATTCCCCCGTTCTTCAATTTTGTAATGTAATGCTTCGCGTACAAGAATAAGTGACAATTCTGTCACGGGGCTGCTCTAGCGAAAAATTCGGGTACGCGGGAGCGCGACAAACCAGAAAAAAGAATATTGGATGAGAAGTTGTTTAAGAGAAATGGGTAATTCGTAAAAGCTCGACGAAAACTTTTTTTTTTGAAAAATACGTTAATGGTGGTAATATAAGACACGAATACTGTAATATTACAATCTAGTAAGAACAGAACACGTAATGACTTTTCAATAGCCATCAAAAATCGTAATTAATATAGACTATGCAATCACACATTTATACGGTTTGTTGGTAGTTTATTTACCATGCTGAATGACTTAACACAATTTTTTTTTCTAATACATTATTTAGTTTAAAGTCTTCTTCTTCTTCTTCTACTGGCGCTACAACCCTTTGTGAGTCTTGGCCTGCTTAACAATGTTCTTCCATTCTGCCCTGTCGGATACTTTCCTTCGCCACTGCCTGATGTTCATGGTTTTAAGATCCCTCTCTACGTCGTCTATCCATCTTTTACGGGGCCTTCCTCTTGTTCTGTTTCCTTGGGGCTTCCATCTCTGGACTACTTTTACAGCTCGATTATCTGGCATTCTTTCTAGGTGACCAAGCCAGTTTAGTCTTTGTGACTTTACAAATCTGACAATATCTGCGCTCTGCATTAGTTCATCCAGCTCGTGATTCATTTTAATTCTCCACGAACCATCGCTGCATTGGGTTGGTCCAAATATCTTCCTTAGTATTTTGCACTCAAATATTCTCAGTTGATTTTCATCAGTGGTTGAGAGGGTCCACGTTTCACATCCATATGTGACCACTGGTCTAATTACTGTTTTGTAGATTCTCAGCTTAGACTCACGATTCAGTAACTTACTTTTCATTAAATCTTTGTATGCATAAAAGCACTTATTACCGCTAAGAATCCGTGCTTGTATTTCTTGACTGATGTTGTTGTCATTTATTATTGAGCCTAGGTAGGGAAAAGTGGAGGCATATTTGTAGGTATGGTTGTCTACCTTCAGATTCTCATGTTCATTCGATTTTGTGCACTCCATATATTTTGTTTTGCTTTCATTTATATATAGACCAAACGTAGCAGCTTCTCGTTTCAGTTCTATAACTTTTTCGCTTAATACACTTTTGTTGCGGCTTATTATGGCAACATCATCCGCATATGCGCATATTTGCATAGATCTTGTATTAATACAGCCGTTTATATCCAGTTTTCTAACAACAGCTTCTAAAGTTAGATTAAAAAGTGTTGTTGATAAGGCATCCCCTTGTCTAACTCCATTTTCAATATCAAAGGCCTGCGTCATATCTCCATCTATTCTCACCATAGCTTTGGAACCCTCCAGAGTCATTCGTATAAGTTTAACCAACTTATTGGGTATCCCTAACATAGATAGTTGCTTTAACATCTTTTGTCGATCTACTCCATCAAACGCCTGTTTGAAATCGATATACAAGTTGTAAATAGGTATGTTATATTCAACACATTTTTCATGTATACCTCTTAACATATGTATTTGGTCTATAGTTGACCTCTTTGGTCTAAAGCCACATTGGTATTCACCAATAATCTCCTCCGAAAACGATTCCAGGCGGCTATATATAATTCCTGATAATATCTTGTAGATGACATTTAAAACTGTTATGCCCCTATAATTTTTGCAGAGTCGTTTGTCTCCCCCTTTGTACATAGGAAGTATGATTCCCACTTTCCAATCTTCTGGGATGACTTCTAGTGTCCATATGCGGTCGATTAGTTTATGGATACGCCTCCATAGCGCATGTCCACCATTCTTTATCAGTTCTATTTAGTTTAAAGTACTAATTTTATAATATGGGAGAAGGAAATTGATAGACGAATACGAGGAAAAGCTGAAATATCCGATAATCAGTTTGGTTTTATCAACAACAGGGATCAACAACAAATGCAATTCTCACTATAAGGCAGCTGATCGAAAAATACAGCAATAAAGAAACATGATCTTCGGAAGACATTTATCAGAGTTCCTCGAGAGATTTTGTGGTGAGCGCTCAATAATAACGAAGTTTCTGGTGAATATGTGAAGATTGTGAGAGACATGTAAAGAAAAAATAACAACTATTTTCTATAATTACACCAGGGCTCGGCGCTTAGTCATTATTATTTTCATTAGTATTGGAGCAGATATCAGCGAAAGGGTTAGTAGGAGATATTAAAAGCGATTTAAAAAAAAATTGAAACAGTGAAGAAAAGCTCTTGAAGAAAAAGGTTTAAAACTTAATAGGACAAAACCAGAAAATTTAAAATGTTCATTTAAAGACGGAATTGCTACAGGTAAAATGATAACTTTGGATGGTGACCACCTATCATGTATGAAACAGAACGTTGGGCAGTGAAAAAGAAAGAGGAACAAAGAATGCATGTGGTGTAAATGAGGACGCTTAGATGGATGCATGGAGTGACCAAAAATAATAAAATTAATAAAGAGTATATTAAGGAAAGTCTAGCCGTGGCACTAATTGATGCAAAAATGAGGGAGCATGGGTTAAGATGAGAATATTGAAATTTTTAAATATATAAACCAAAACCCAAAAACATCGTTTTTAGTAGTGGCTCAAAAAACACATCTGTAAGATGACACACGTCAACTTATTTTAAAAGAAGATCTAAAATATCAAGCTTACAAATTTTAATGTTTGCACGAGCAACTTCTAGTAGGATATTAAAGAAGAGCAGAATTTTGTCGATGATGAAATAACATCTTAAAAAATGATGATATCTTTAATACAGACTTTTTATTTTAATTTACAGCGTGTGATGTGATGAAAACCTTCATTTTTTTTGTTAAAAAACCATTAGATCGGCAAAAGTTGGCATTTGGGCTGAAATATATCCAAGAAGGTTGGTAAGTCTCATTTTATTTTGAAGGCTCATTTACTGAATGATGTTCTTCTTCTTCCTAGTCTTCTATCGTCCATTTGTTGACATGGACCTCTCCCAACTCCTTCCATCGATGTCTATCCTGATACTTAAAACAATGTCCATCTGTGGTCTTCCTCTTGGTCGTCTACATTTATAAGGTCTCCAATGCTGTATTGTGGCGTTCCAACGTTTTTGTCTACCAGTCGGACCTGTAAAGCTCCTTTTCAGTTTGGCAATTTTTGTTACGTCGACTTCTGTTTTTGATCTTATCCAGCCGTTCTCTTTTTATCTGATAGTCGAATACTTAACATTGCCCTTTCCATTGCCCTTTCTGCTGTGGCTAGTTAATTCATATTTACCTAGGCTAAGGTCTAGGTTTGACATCCATATGTCATGATAGGAAGGATGCACTAGTTGAACACTTTGTACGTTACGTTGATGTATTAGCGAAAAGCCAGCCTGTTCAACCGGTTGGTAATTATCCATATAAACAGTTTTTATAATTGACTGAGTAACTATGTAGGTCCATAATTCTTTAGGCCACATTTGTCCCCTTTTTTGTGTAAGAGTACTACTAGACTCTCTTTTCAGTCTTAAGGAATTTTGCTATCATGGAGACATCTATTAAATAGCTCTGTTAGTATAGGGATTATTACTGTCTTGCTTGTTTTCAAGAGCTCGGCAATTATACCGTCGTGTTCTGAAGCTTTATGATTTTGTAGGTCTTTTAAAGTTTTTTCTATTTCGCATCACAACGTATTTGGTAGTACCTCTGATCGCACGTTTTTTATGTTTTTTTTTACGTTCTCCTTGATTCATTAGGCTGGTTCTGCGAGCTGTACAAGGTTTTCTAAAAGTATTCGAGTATCTTTGTTATTTTATATTCGTAATTCTCTTCGATATTATTGGTCCTTTTAATTTTGATAATTTTTTAAGCACCCACTTTCTTACTTACTAGATGATGAGAAATTAACTCATAAGTATTTTCTTGTAAATGCTCCTAAATATATATTTTACAATTTCGTTGTTGGGTTTAAGATTCTATCCAGCACTGCTTCATTACAAACAAAAATAACATCACTGGAATTCGCGATTCCACAGTAAGTTTCTAATTTTTTGTTTTGTTGTTTTTTGCAACACATTTTTTACGATTTTCATTTGTTTTAGAAGTTTTGAAAATACTTAAAATAAGGCAAATAACGTTAACCGACGTATAAGCGAGTAGTAGAGAAATTTTGAAGAAGAAATTATTAGACAAGACATATTTGTGTGTTACAGGGTATCTCATAAGTTTCTTCTAGTATGGTTGATAATGGGGCATGTATGGTAAACCAGGAAGCCATTGCTCACCTATTTATTTACAATAAAAAATTATTTTGGATTGTGAGTACTTGTCAACACTACTTTTAAAGTATAAAAGTTTGTTTTTAGAACAGTGGTGCAAAAAGTTCTATCTAATGATCTACTAGAATTTAGTAAGTTAACCAACTCAGATAAAATGTTGAGAATAACATTTTGTTATCAAAATACATAAATTTTGATATAGCCGACAAATGGCGTATTCCACCGTAACAGAATAGCAGTGAGAATGGGTAGAATATGGAAAATTTACTGAAATGTTTAATAAAAAAGATCTATTCGGCAAATTATTGTCCTTTTGGAAATACATCCAATGCCAAATCTTGCTTTGGCTATTTCCTGTTCCTTTTGCACGAACAATTTCCGTGTAAAACAAAATTTCGCTTTGTTGGCAGGACTAAATCATCATTACTTGCACATTCCTGCATATTTTGTAATTGTTGATGTATGAAGTAAAGCTCATAACGTAATATGTAATGGCGCGGTCATCCGTATCCTACCAGCTGCTTTAACAACACGCTCGAAATGGATTCAGTACATTAACATTACCGCTGTCTGTCTGGGTGTCTGGCTATCCCTTTTTGTTTTGAATGACAACAGAATTTGTACGCGTTTCTGACGTATGCACTTTTGAATGCTATCAACAATAGGGGCAATCGTAAAAGCAATTACAATAGTAGTAAAGGCAAAAAGATTATAAAAAAAAAAACATTTTAAAAAGATACGATACGATATGATACACATATAAAAAAGTTGTCACAAAATTTTAAATAAACAGAAATATATTTTAGGGACTAGATTTTATAAAAACACGGAAATAAAACAATGAGATGAAATCAGCACAATAATACTTTTTGCGGAACAGGAGTCAAAGCCCCGAGAGCGCTAGTAATTCAATAGGACACAACACTCTACGAAGAAGAAAAGCATAAAATAATTAGACCCAAACTTCAAGGAATCAACACAATATTTAAAAGTATCCTGAACCATTTACAGGAAAGGATTCGAAGAAAACACCAATACGGCAAAAGAAAATTTTAAAATATTAACCAAACTATTCAACATCATTTATAACAGTGGATTTATACCTGATCTAATGAACCTAATCAATCAAGCTTTAAGTTTTTTCTAAAAATTCTATATAATCGAATTATGTACAAAATGTAAACAAGATATAAGCGAATTACGAATTGATTTTCGAGAATTAATGGAAAACAGAGATGCCTTGTTTATGCTGTCAGTCCTGCTGCAAAACTGTATCACTTTCAAAGAAGTATATTTAGCTTTTTAAAATATACTAGAGCATACGACTGTGTCAAACATAATGCGCTATTAAATATTTTAGAAAGAAAAGGATTACACTTCCAAGAACAAAAATAACTCAGTACCTATATGAACATCCGGTAGCAACAGCACAATTTATAAACAGACTCTAATAAAAGCTATTCCAATTAAACATGGAGTTAAGTAGGTCTGCGTGCTGAGCCCTATGTCATTCAAGATTACTCTGAGATTCCTAACACACTTGATAGCTCAGAAGATGGCATAAAAGAGAATGGTAACAAGAGAATTAACAAATATCTTAAAGTATGTCGATAACATAATTACAATTGCAAAGAGTCCTAAGCGCCAACAAAAACGAAGATATTAGTGGTAAACTGGAATCCAAATCGACCAGTGTACACAAATCTACACGGTACAGGGATCACCAAAGTCTCCAAGTTTAAATTCCTGGGCCGCTGGGTCAGTAAATATCCGAATCCTGACTTAGAAATCGAAGCCTGAATTGAAATGACCAGAGCAAACTCTTTGAAAATGCAAAGCCTCTTATGCTATAGGTCACTCATCTGCATCAATACAATTTTTTTAAAGCGCTACGTAATTTCACACTGTTCCATGGAATGCTAAAGTGAATGTTAAAAGTTGCCAAATATATACACGAATGTTACGAATACCTTGGACTTCCCACACCACCAACTTGGACGTTCTCCACCAATTGGGCGAAGAATGTAAGCTCATTAGGATTCAGGGCAAACGAGTACCTGGACCAAGACAGAGCTCCTAGCTTAAAACCCTATAAGAGATTGGACAGACTTGGGCTCCAACGATTTGCTGAGAAAGACCCAAAATAGACAAGAATTTGTCAAAACTCTTGTCGATCTTCGATAGATGGTATTCGATTTTAGAATTTAAAGGGAGATTTTTTATTAACATTTTTTTTCCGTTTTGACATCGAGATACATATTTTTGATTTATTTTGTGCAACACTCGCACAAAATGTCTAATTCCGATTCAATAAATTTGTGTGGGAAACATTAACAAAGCTGAAAGTTTTAACTTTCGAATCCGATTGATATTTTTATCAACTTTCTTTCATCCCCTTTCGTATTAAGTTTATCATATAGATTTTCGTACACTTGCAACGAATGGTAAACACTGTTTTTGTTTGCCTTTTAATTTTTTATATATATGTATATATATATATATATATATATATATATATATATATATATATATATATATATATATATATATTGTGACGATTGGGGTTTATAGAAAATAATTTATAAGTTATATACTACATAATATTAGATATTTGGTTGTTTTAAATAAGTTATATAATAGAGAATTTAATAAAAATTATTTATGTGAGGGCATTTTAAGAAATTAGCATATAATAATTGTAAAAATATAATAGAAAAATATAATAAATTGTAAAATAATAGATTTAAGTGAGCCATGTGCCTAGGCAACCAACTATACATACTCCAAGTGTCAAATTAAGAATCATAATACGAATATAAGTGGGGTTATTATAATAATATATTGTTTGAAATGTGTATTTTATTAAATTAGAGTGTTAGTTACTAATTTAATTATATATTCTGATCTGAAAAGCCTAAATGTAAACAAAATTATTAATAGAAAAGAATGGAATTCTCTGGATCTCCGGAGATGGCCATGTTTGCGAAATGGTTTGTTCCAGAAAATTCATACAAGTATGAAATAGAACAAATTGGAACATGATCTCTTACGAGATGGTTCTAGAATGTCCAAAAGATATAAATACCCGTGATTTGGATTCAAGATGGCAGTTTTAAGGCAGTTTTGGCAGTTTTTAAGTTTTTTAGTCAGAAGTCAAGCAGTTTATTATGAAAGTTAGTTGGAGTCAGTGAATCAAGTACAAATAGTCAAAATGTTTAATATAGTGAGTTAAATGAAGATTAAAAATTATGCAGATAATTAATGCACATTTATAATTATACACAAATAATTATTGAAGATTATAAAAGTATATTGGAAGAAATTAAATTATATTATGGTTGGAGATTAGTATAAATCAACTTATAATAATTGGATATTGGTATATTGAAAAGAAGAATAAATATAAATGCTGTTTGCTGGTTTGGTTGGTGGTGTATAGATGCTGATTAAGAAAAATATATCTTAAATTGGTAGAAGCTGATACTTAATTGGAAAAAGAAATTTCACAAAAACAAGGATAACCGAAGTACGAAGACTTTCAATGGTGATTAGAATATATATAGTGGAAAACAGTTCATTTAGGCATTCAGTGAAAGAAAGGTACAAAATTTTGTTAATATAATTTAGTTAGTGTCATAACAATTTCAATTTTGAAGATAGTTTTGTTTAAATTTTAGATTGTCTATAGAATTTAATTAGTTTTATAAGAATATCAGTTTAAAGATAGTTTATTTTAAATTTACATTGACTAGGTTAGATATATATGTGTGTTTCATAATAGTTATAATAAAGATAATTTAAAAAAGTACTTACAAGCTAATTCTTTGAGAACCGCGATAAAAACCCTATATATTATATTATTAAAAATACTCATTGCTCATCATTCAAACAAACAACACATCATAACAATTTGGCGCCCAACGTGGGGCTCTCTATTTAAAAGAATTAGTTTGGGAAGATAAGTGCTCTCATATAATTAAATTAATTATCAGTAGAAAGGAAAAATTATAGAATTTATTTTTAATTATATTTGAACAAGTAAAGTCTCAAAATGTCTCAAGGAAAGAAAGGTACAAGAAGCAAAAAGAATGAAGAAGATGTGGAAGTAGAAACACAACCTATACAAGAGGAGAGTTTAGTTCAAGTTCCACAAGATACTGCAGAAATGAATCCAGAAAGAGAGGAAAATGTCAATATGGCAGCTTTGATGTCATTAATGATGCAGATGAACAAGACAATGGAAGAGAATTCAAAAAAAATCAAAGAAGACATGAAAAAAATGGAACAGAAAATGGAAGAGAATACGAAAAAAATGGAAGAGAATTCAAAAGAAATCAAAGAAGACATAAAAAAATTGGAAGAGAATTCAAAAGAAGTCAAAGAAGACATGAAAAAAATGGAACAGAAATTGGAAGAGAATTATAGAAAATTAGAAAAGAAAATAGAAGATAATAATAATAAAATTGTAAAACAAATGGATAAAAAACTTGAAGCTGCAGAGAAAAAAGTAGCAAATGAAATAAAAAGTATACGGAAGGACTACAAGAAAAGGATAGACAATGAGAGGACAGAAGTAAAGAGGATTATTCAAGATAATAAAATAGATATAGAACAGAAAATAGAGTTGGAGAAATGTAACTTAGAAGTAAAAATTAATGAAGACAGGAGAACCACAGAAGAAAAATTAGACGATATACAACAAAATATCCAAATAAATATTAATCAAATAAGAAATGTGGAACAGAGAATAGATGATATTTCACAAATGAGAGACATAGGGAGACCTTACTTAAATTTAACAAATGAGACTGGGATTAAATTCTCTGGTAATATAAAAAATTTGCATCCTAGAGTATACATAAATAGTTTAAAACATAAATTAAGATTTGTGAATAATATTAATGATATTAAAGATTATATTAGAATGACATTAAATGACAATGCAGCAACTTGGTTTGCTAGTATTGAGAATGATTTAGATAATTTTCAAACATTTGAAAATAAATTTTTAAATTATTATTGGGGTGAATTAGAGCAAGCCAAGTTTAGAGAAATTCTATATTTTGGAAAGTATAATCAAAATTTAAAATCAAATATGGTAGATTATGCATTGAAATTGATAACAGTTGCAAAATATTTAGAACCACCACTTAGAGAGGATGAAACAGTCTTAAATGTATCTAGACATTTTGATGCTGATGTTGTGCAAACCGTAACTGTACAAAATATTCAAACAATAGATAGTTTTATTAATTTTATTCAAAGAATACAAAGAGGCAATATGACAAGTAATAATAATAACAGAAAAAACAATAGTAACTTTCAATATAATAGAAATGATAATCAACAATATAGACAATCATATAATAATTATAGATATGTTGATAGTTTACAAAATTTTAATAATAATAATAGTAATCAAAATAGACAGAATTTTAATAACAATACTAGTTATAATAGACAACATTTTAATAACAGTACTAATAATAATAAACAAGATTTTAACAATAGAAGAAATACAGAGCGACCTAACTATAATAGACAGGTAAATTGTGTTCGAAGGAATAGAAGCTGCGAAGACAGGGAACGAAGTAGTACAAGGCAGGAAAATGTGAGTAGAAGTCATAGTAGGGAAAGACATAGGACATTAGATTCAAGTGGTCAGATACAATCTGACAATTCTAATAATCAAAATTTTGTGCAGTAAACTTTCTGAATTACAAGTTAGGCCATTGCTATTATGAAAAACCTTCTGAATTTATTTCTTTAGATGAAGAGAAAATTATTGAATCTATTAATTTAATTTATATAAATGCTTTGGCCAAAAATAAAATGATTAAGATTATGATAGATACTGGTTCAGAAAGTACTTTAGTCTCGGAGAATTTTATTTTTAATACATTAAAACTATCAGATATAATAAAGATTCCAAAAATTAAAATTATTGGTGCAAATAATAAGAAGTTGGGTGAAATTGATAAACTAGCCAATTTTAAAATTAATATTCTTAATAAAGAAATTAATATGCAAGGATTTATTGTCAAGGATTTATGTGTTGATATATTAATGGGAAATGATGAATTGGAAAAGAAGAAAGTAAAGATAGATTTTGAAGAAAAAATGGTAACTTTGGAAGGGCAAATAATTAAATTTATGCAGAAAGATGAGGTAGAAGAAGGAATAAGAGTTGATAGGATATTATTAAAAGAAAATAATGATGTTTATGAAGAAGAAATGTATTTTGATGATAGGGAAATGTCCCAAAAGAATGTAAAGAATAATTATTGTAGTGAATATTTAAGGAATGGAAATTTTAAGCAGATGGATGCCTACGAGGCGGAGTGCGTAAAATTGGAAGCAAGGAATAATGAGTACATAATGAAGAATAATTTTATTTATAAAGAAGAAGATATGATAAAAGTTTTAAATTGCCCTGAAGAATATAAATCAATAGTCATTTCCATATTGCAGCAACACAAGGGACTTGAATTAAATTAGTCAATAAAGAAAATAGAATTGCACAAAATTATATCCATAGTATAAAAGTTAAAGAAGAAAAAGATTTTAAAACAAAATCATACCCAATACCATATAAATACAGAGAAGAAGTAAACAAAACAATTAATAATATGTTAGAAGATGGAATCATTGAGAAGGCAGACACACATTTTATTAACCCCATAGTAGTAGTACGAAAAAGATCAGGTGAAATCAGGTTATGTTTGGATGCAAGGAATATTAACAAGATTACTGAAAAGCAATTTGAAGCACCAATGTGTATAGATGGAATATTAGGAAGAATTACAGGAATGTCATTTTTCACTAAAATTGATTTACAGCATAGCTTTTGGTTAATACCTCTAGAAAGAAAAAGTAGACAGTATACAGGATTTCAGATAGATGGAGTAGTATATCAATTCAAAGTAGTACCATTTGGACTTCAATCATCTTGCAGTGCTCTATGTAGATGTCTTCATGATATTTTGGATCAATATGAACATTTTGTAATTCACTACATTGATGATATATTAATTTTTTCTAAAACGGCTGAAGATCATGAGAAACACCTAAAAATTATAATAAATAGATTAGACAAAGTGGGACTAAAAATAAATCAAGAAAAATGTACATTTTTTCAAAAAGAAGTCATATATCTAGGTTATAAACTTAACACTAAGGGAATCGAAATGGATCCAGAACGGACACAAGTCATTCAGGAATATAAAACACCACACAATTTAAGAACTTTAAGAGGATTTATTGGAATAATTAATTATTATAAAAGGATGATACCAGATCTAAGTATAAAAGAAATTCCATTACTTGAACTACTGAGAAAAGGTGTAAAATGGAGATGGGATCAGAGAAGAGAACTAGCATTCCAAGAAATTAAAAACATTTTTCTGTCAAATTTGAAAATATACTATCCTGACTACACACAGCCATTCATATTAAGAACAGATGCATCAATAGAGAGATTATCAGGGGTATTATTACAAATACATGATGGGGTCGAATACCCAATACAATTCATTTCAAGAATCACAAAGCCACATGAAAAGGGTTACTCAGTTTCAGAATTAGAACTAGCAAGTATAATACACTGTGTCACAAAATTAAGATTTTATTTGTTGGGTAATGAATTTACAATAGAAACAGATCACCAAGCTTTAACATCTATATTAAATAACAAATATGGAAACAGTAGAATACATAGGTGGAGTCTAATATTGAGTGAATACTCATTTGAAATCAAATACATTTCTGGAAAATCCAATATAGTGGCAGATGCTTTATCAAGGTTAGAAAATATACCACAAAAAGGGCAGCGAACAATAAAAATTGGATTAAATCAATTAGTAGAAAGTACTGGATTATATTCTAAAGAAGAAATTATAAGAGATCAGATCAATTTGAGTGAAAAACAAAAAGTCCTTAGGAAAGATGGGGTATATTATAAAATAATAAATGGCATAGAAGTATATGTAATAACTAGAACTTTAGCAAAGAAAATATTGAAAAATTTACATAACAATTATATGCATATTGGTTCAAGAAAGCTATGGATGCTATTTAGGGACAATTATTTTGCAAAGAATGACATAAGTATAGCAAAAGAAATTACTACCCAATGCCCAATATGTCAACTAAACAAAGAAAAGAATTTCAAAAACCAGAACACATATAAATCTAATGTTGTATATGAAAAACTAAATACAGTTTCCATGGATTTTATTTCAAATTTAGTTCTCAGTCCAACAGGAAAAAAGCATATACTAGTGATAGTTGATTTATATACAAAATTTATTAAACTATATCCCTGCTCTAGAACAAATGTTAAAACATTAAAATTATATATTAATCAATTTTTCGAAGAAATAGGACCATTTAGAAATTGCATAATAGATAATGCTACATATTTTAACAACCAAAAATTTCGGACATTTTGTGAGAAAAAGGGAATCAACATTCATTTTACAAGTATCAGACATCCTCAGGCAAATCCTGCAGAAAGATATATTAAAGAAGTTATACAATATTTAAGGATACTGTGTCAAAATCAACACGAAACTTGGCAGCAACATATACCACAAGTAGAG
This sequence comes from Diabrotica undecimpunctata, assembly GCF_040954645.1. Classification (NCBI taxonomy): domain Eukaryota; kingdom Metazoa; phylum Arthropoda; class Insecta; order Coleoptera; family Chrysomelidae; genus Diabrotica; species Diabrotica undecimpunctata. The sequence continues at coordinate 168,713,357 of NC_092805.1, forward strand.
TATTTTTTAAATAATACACATAATTTGAATACAGAAGAAGTACCAGAATATTTAATGTTTGGCCATATAGGAAACAGAAAGTGGATTAGTGAATATAATCAGGATATGTTAGAACAAGTAATGCAGAAAGTGAATAACCGAATTAGGAGGAAAGCTGAAAAATATATCAGAAGACAAAATCGAAATATAAAAAAACCAATCACATTTCAAAAAGGAGACCTAGTGTTAATTCGTTCACTTAGAAAAAGTAATGTTAAAGAAAACCGTTGTAAGAAATTACAACCAATGTTTGAAGGTCCATATACAATTGAAAATCAGAATGGACTAAATAGTTATGTGTTAATAGATGCAGAGAACAGACTAAGAGGCATATTTCATATCAACGACATTTTTCAATATCATGAAGAGATTGAATAATGATTTCTATACCTTTAACACAAATATAATAACACTAATAACTTACTGATATATCCATTTTATTCAATAGACTTGATTTGTTAAATGGTAGATGGTAGATTTCATTATTTTGAATCAATTTGACATCATACTTGTTGAATTTTGTATATATGGAAATTAATTTGTACCCTAAAAATCATAATTTGGGGTTAGACACAAAATTGATACTATAATTGCTATAAAAATGTCTTTCTAATATAATAAAGTAAAAAAAAAAAAAACTTACCAATTTATATTGATGAAAGTTATTTTGAATGGAAATAATTCCTAGATTTTGTCTATAAACAAACAGAACACCATATCGATTATATTTTAATTAAGGTTATATTTTATTCTCTGATATCGCATCCATTGCCCCATTTGACATGACAGTTTGACCATAGAATAGCCGAACTGTGCTCCGTTGTTCTCTGCTTTGATATAGACAGCGAAC